>NW_027532203.1:16284074-16297519 GCF_008692635.1 Crocuta crocuta | reverse complement strand
TAGGGAACCTTCTCGCCCCAGAAAATCCCACATGCATTAAAGTTTACAGAGAATCCCTGAAGTCTCTCCCTCTGGGGGCTTCTCAGGTAAGAGCCCCTACTCTAGAAGTGGAATTTGGGATATCTTCATACAAGCAAATTGTCTGAGGGGCCTTCCAGACCACCCTCAAAGCAATTGTGTAAAGGATTCCAAGGACTGACCTGACTGACAGCTCTCCTTCCCTCCCCTCTCCCCTCTCCCCTTCCCTTCCTCCCCACCTCCCATCCTGTCTGTCCCCTTCACACTCTCCATAGATCAGAGGTTAGCAAACTTCTATAAAAGGCCAGATAGTAAATATTGTAGCTCTGCAGGCCAAGAGGCTAAATCGAGTTTAACCACATCCCTGTGATTTGTGCTGCACTGAGCAGCCGTGCAAAGCCATGAGAGCAGTTTCTGTGGAAATTAGTCACTTCTGCCTTCCTACCGCCAAAGCAGCCGGGACAATATGCAAATGGATGAGAGTGACTGCATTCCAACAGAACCTTATTTATGGACACTGGAATTTGAATTTTATAACATTTTTATGTCAAAGAATATTATTATTCGTTTGCTTTTTTTCCCCCAGCTATTTAAAAATGTAAAAACCGTTCTTAGCTCACAGTCCCCATAAAAAGGAGGCTGAGGACCAGGTTTGGCTGGTGGGCTGTGGTTTCACAGACCCCTAATCTAGATCTGTGGCTCTCGGCGCTCATTAAAATTGCGGAATCACTATCACCAAAGAGAATTTGCACTTTCCCAGGCTATGCTGCTACTGCTGTAGGAGATCCACGCACTGGGTAGCCCTGATCTAGTCTGAGCTCTGTCCTCATTTTACCGACAACAAAACTGAGGCCAAGAGGTGCCACAGCTCCATCATATGAACCCAAGGAGAGCCTTCTCTATCCCAGGATGCAGAGCTGTCTGGTTTTCTATCTCTAGCCGCCTCCAGAGATCTACCCTGCCAGCTCACTCCGCCCAAGGCTCTCACTGAGCCACAGGAAATGTGTATGTGTCCCCTGGTGTCCCAAAGTGGCCGAGCTCCAGTGAGTCACCTCCCATCAGTGGAGACAGTGTGCATGCTCTGAGGTATCCCCAGGCCATCAATCAGTTCCCTGCTGACCACCTTGTCAGCCTCAGGGATCCACAGGGCAGAGCAGGAAGAGAGGAAGGCTAAAAGTCCCCTCCGTGAAAAGGGAGAGTAAAAGAACGAGGGCTCGGACATCAGACTAATGTGATTTCAAATCCCACACGGTCCGTGCTAGCTAGGGCCGGAGGCAAGTTACTTAGCCTCCTGGAGCTCAGTTTTCCCATGAGTAAGAGGAGAAGCAGCCCTCTCTACATCTGCAGGATTGCCATGAAGACTAGCGATCACATCTGTCAAGTGTCTGGCACATAGCACAAAACGTTTCTGGTATCTTTATTGGCCATCCTGGCATCGTGCCTTAACCACAGAGCTACCCAGCCACGGCCTGACAGGCACCAAGAAAGGCTGTATGATCCTCCTGATGACACATGAGACAGTGGCTCTGTTGCTGCGCTTATGTTATGGAGACATTCCCCATCCCGTACTCCTGGGACATTTTCAGTGGTGATTCAGGCTGGCATGTGTAAGGCCACGCCAAAGGTTTGTACTTGGAGCCCTTGGGTGGCCTTCAGGGTCTGGGAACCCACTGACATCGGATGCCGACATCTGTGAACGTGTGTAGATGGGCGTTTTCCTGGGAGAGGTGCTGAAGTTTTCACCGGACCTTCAAAGAGTTCCATGTTCCAAAAAAGCTAAGGGACGCATGTCCATAAACACAGCGCATGAGAATGCACCACACTCTGGGGACAGATTCCTAGATTTGAGAATCAGCTCCCTGCTCCTTAGGTACGGCCTTGGCCACGCTGGACAGCATCTAATTCCAACCCAAACTTCCATCTCCTCAGCCCTAAAACCTGTGACTAGCCTACCAGCCTCACCAGTTCCAGAATCAGATGCTGTCCTGTGAACGACAGCCCAGAGTAGGACAGCCAAGAATGGGTGGCGGCCTCAGAGCAGCCACCGGGCGAGCTGGGGCCTCACAGTATCTACCTGCAGGGACAGTATGCTCGCTTCAACTTTAAACACTGGGAGGTGGGGGTTCAAATGCGTAACACTAAGCTGTGGTAATAAGCAGGAGTGTGGTGACCCTAAGGGAAGGTTGGTGAAAAGAAGGGCACAAGAAGCCTGTGAGGTAAGACCCAGGCTCGAGCTCTTGCTCAGGCCATCGGTAGCACGAGTGTACTCCCCGCGTGAGAGTTCACCTAACCGCATACTTAGGATGTGTGTCCCTTTCTGCACGTGTGATGCTACAACAGAAAGTTCTCTCACAACAATGTTCAACTGAGAAAAGTAGAAATACAACATAAAAGCACCCCCCTCCTTGGGGACATTTCCATATAACTTTGAAGTGATATGGGCGCATGGCTTGAAGAAGGAGTAATTTATATATAAACCCAAATAGCAGAGTATGATGTTAAAATAATCTGAAGGCCAGATTTAAGTATTTTTCTTTTTGACCCATACTGCCGTCTAGGTTGGCCTCCAGAATTTGTGCTTTCTTTCATTATCTCCCGGCACCCACGGGCCATCTCCGACTTCGGCACAGCAATGGCGGCCCTGCCTTGATCTGGCCTGTTTTGGGGAGCCTGTCCACCAGGGCGCTGGCCCTGCTCTGCACACCCCTGGTTCCGGAGCACTGCCTCTCTCATCCCCTCTTTCCTGTAGGCTTCCCTCCAACGGGTTTCTTCTCTATCTCCCGTGCTTCCCACTCTCTTGACGGTTTCTCTCTTCTCTGCAGCCCACCAAACCCACATGGGCAAGGAAAGCCTTCCCTTGACCCCACATTCCGCTCCGGCAACCACCATTTCTCTCTTCCCTGTGGAGCCACGGTTTTCCAAAGAAATCTGTCTCCCCACGTGCTGTCTGTCTGGATTGCTTCTGCCCCCCTCAAAGCAACAGCACTGTCCTCACTGAAATCACCTTATTGCGAAATTCAGAAGCCGACTCAGCCCTCAGCTCCGCCAGCCCAACGTAGCAAGAAAGCAGCTGTCGGTGACGTGTAAACCGATGATGGGATTGTGTTCCAACAGAACATTATTGATCAATGCTGAAATTTGAATTTCATGTAATTTTTATGTGCCAGGTATAGGCATTTCCCCAAACTTTTATATAGGAGCCTTTGCTTTCGGACTGTGTTCACCTTTAAGGTCTTCCCCAAAACTTCATTCAGTGTTCTCTTACCCAGAAGCCTGGAGAAGTCAGTGTGCTTTGGGATTTACCAGAGGACAGGTGACCGTAGCTCGTGGTGAGCCGGGAATGGGGCCCCAGGTGCAGGTCCCAAAGCCTGTGTCGGTCACAGGCAGATTCCCGGGACAGCTGCACCCCCAAACTTGACCTATACAGACTAGATCTGCATCTCCAGGCCTGGGCGCATCCACCTGACCAGACACCACCCCCACCCCCAGGCCCACGCACATACCGCCACAAACTCAGGGCACCTTAATGGAACCCAACTCCTGCTCCCAGAGAAGGCACCACCATCCTCCAGGCTGTGGCAGCAAAAGCCCTGAGGCCGTCCCTCACTCTCCCCTCCACCCCCCACCCCACTAGTCCTCAGGATCTGTGCACAGCAGCTCTTCTCGGCTCTCAGCTCTGGCCACCACGTTTCTGCCTATCCGCAGCTCATGAGGCCAAGGTCCCCTTTCGCCCGAATTAGCCCACCAGCCTTCTAACCGGGCTCACCCCCTCTCTCCATACCCCAGGCTCACAGGCTTCTTGAGGGTGATCTTTCTCACTGTCTGGAATATTCTTCCCCTCCCTCTCCTGACCCCACTCTTTCCTTAGCTTGACCTTACAGGATCACCTCAAGGCTCTCTCCTGAGGAAACCCCTGGGCTCCTCTTCCCACCCAGGTGAGGATGTTCCTTCCTACCACCCACCGCCACGGCACCCTCAGTTCCGTGCCACACATGGCCCCCTTAGTAAGAGGAGCTGCTGCGGAAATAGTGGCTCTTCCTGTGTGCCAGATACTACACGTGGGCCATACATGACCGCATTTAATCCTAGCCCCGTTTTTAGATGAGGAAACTGAGACACAGAGAAGTTAATTGTGCAGCACGATTAGTGGGGGGCCGAGTCTGGATTAAAACCCAGGCAGCCTTACCTTACAACCTTGGTTCCCATCACAGATCTGCTTGAGCCACCTCTGTCCTCCCAACGACACGCGTAGATCCACAAGTGTAGGATTCGTGCCTCCTTGTTGAATGAATGAATGAATGAAAAGGTGGTTGCTATCCCTTCAGGCTCCTGGAGGAGGTGCAGGACTGCCATGCTCTGGGCCCGGATGTGGCTGGGTGGGCTGCATCCCAGGGAACAGAGGTGTCCTTCTGAGTGGCTTTACCCCAGCCAGCACATGCTTCCCTTCAAATCCAGTCCGCAGGGCTTCTGAGAGGGCCCACTTGGACACAAGGTCCTGTGTGAGGCAAAACTAGCCTAGGTAGACCCTAGACTAGACCTAGAACTAGCTAGAACCAAATCGTTGCCCCCAGGTATTGAACTGAGAACCTTCTAGTTATGGAGATTAAGGGAGGAGGTCAGGGAAAGCTTGGAGGGGGGGGTCTTGTCTCAGGAGACAGTAAATGGGAGTCAAGGTGGGGTTTGCTCCTCATTGTCCCCATAGATAAGGACAAGACATGTTCATAAGCCTGTGGACAGGCGGCTTGGCTGGTCCAGGAGGTCTGTGAAAGGGAGAAGGCCGTAGGGCCCCAGGGGTAGAAGAGGGCCTTAGCCTCCCCCACCACCCCCGGCTAAGCACTTTACCCTCTCCCAGTCCCCTCTGGTGACCCAGTGAGAATGCATGCGTAATACGGAATATCCACGGGCAGGCACACTCCTCCAAAAAGATCAGCCCCATTTAAAAATAGGGTTGCCCCATTATTACAATCTATATTCTGCTAAGGGTGAGCCTCCAAAGCCAAACAAACTTCCAGGTGCCAATTAAATGCCCTTATCTCCAACCTTCGACTTGGCAGAGAGTACTTAGTGAATCCTTTCTGCGGTCCCCAGGCAGCCCCAGGCCCTTTTCTCAGCCCAGGCCTGTCTGTCCCTCTGTGGGGTGGCTGCTGCTCCAAGTACAAATGCTAATTATGCCTTTAGCACAGCCCTCTATTCTCTGCTTAAGCTGGTCCCCGGCCCAGCCGTCCCTGCCCAGTTGGTGCCTGGTTACTGCCTTGCACCCAAACCCACTGTGGAGCCAGCTGAGCCTGTGTGCCCAGGGGACAGACCTCCGGCCCAGCTTCTGCGTCGTGACTCCGACTCCTCCCCCCGCCCCCACACCGGAAGACTGGCACCTCTGGCAACCAGGCTACGACAAGCATGTATTCTTAAATACAACATGCCAAGACGATGCTGAGGAAAACACGAGTGCAGTGAAGGTTTCTTCAGAATCTCATGCTCAGTAGCAGGGTAAGGGGCCTATGTGCTCCTTCCTCTGGCCCCTGGCATGTCACCTGTGCCCTCCCCCACTCTCATGCCCTGTAAATCTGACATTGGCGGGAGGGACATCTGGTTGACCTGCCACGCCGTGGAGAACCTTGCAAGCAGCTCCTCCCCAGGCTCATGGGAAGGTGGGCTGGCGAGGCCCTTCGGAGAACTGTGTGCCCAAACAGTTAGCAGGGGTGGACAGAGCAACCCCTGGCCTCTGCAGCGGGGACTCCTTTCCTCTGAAGCTGGTGGGTCACCCTCTGGGATGGAGCCCTCTGCAAGTTTCCCTCTGGGACTGCAGAAGCCAGCAGGGAAAGCAGTCACCTCCCTGCCCTCCTTCTTCCTAATTACATCTCTTGATCCAAGAAAGGGGAGACCTTGCACCCCCAGGAGGAGTCATGTCTTCCCTGAACTGCCCACCGTATTCTGTGTTGAAACACAGGGAAAGGCAGGCAGGCGGTAGGAATCTGGGGAGGCCTTGTTCAGGGACTCGAGTGGCTGGACAGTGGCTCGGCCACCGGGAAAGCTTACCCCGAGGAGGAAAGGACTGTTTCACAAGCGAGGCTGGCCACCCTGAGCTGGCCCATCAGCCCCTGGCACGCGCCTAGGCCTGTTAGGAAATCAAGGAGGCGCTCTGTCTGCCTTCCAGCAGGCACCACTTCTGTCTTTCCACTGCTTTGCTCAGTTCACAGCGCTGGCTCCAGGGCCAAGCTGGCGGGTGGGCCAGGCGCCCTCTGCTGCAGGCTTGGTGCCCGGGAAGCACCCGCTCCTGCCTCAGCTAATGTCACAAGGGTCCCCAGGATGGGGCTGCAGAACTGCATGGATAAGACCAGCAGGCCACTGGTCGTCATCTCGGGTGGGAAGGCAGGGCGACTCTTGGGGAAGGATTCCAGACTGTTTCCTTCTCGGTCGAGTCCAACGCCCTTATCTCCTTTCCTGCCAGGCGGGGGACTCCTTACTAGTCACACACAAAAGAAAACCCCACCCAAGACACACAACCTCCCTCCCTCGCCCCCACTTTCTTGAAGGCGGAGGACTTGCCTCTGGTTTCGTGTAATCTACCTGGTTATCAGTCGGGGAAGGAGTAAATATGCATTGCCCTAATATTATAAGATTGTATATTTGGTCCAGAAAGGGAGGGGGCCAGGTTGAGAAAAACAGACCCACTAAATGGAGCTACCTTGGTGTCCACTCTGAGCTCTCTTGGAGCTGTCAATTAATTGAGATGCTACATGGAGGAAAAACACTGGCTGGGGGAGGGGAGGGTGTCTCAAAGGGCAATCACAAGGTTCAGAGGTGATTGGGATGGAGATGGGGGGCTATTATGGGGCAGAAGAGAACAAGGAATGAGAGACGTGACGAAGAACAAGCACGCATAGCACTCCCTTGAGTGTCTTACAGGCCTGAGTATCCCTCTCATTTCCGAGACTACGGGACTAATCGTTGGAATATGGGAATATAGATAAACGAAGCCCTGAGATGTCAATTGATTGCCCAGCTTACAAGGCTTGTTGCTGTGAGAGCTCAGGTAGAATCCTGGCCTCGCAACTCCCAGCTCCTTCCCAGGCTTAATGGCCCACCTCGGAAGAGCAGTGAACCTTGGGACATTCAGACTTGACTTTGGGCGGTGCTTCCTAAAGGCAGGGGGCTGGCCTCGTTGACC
This sequence comes from Crocuta crocuta, assembly GCF_008692635.1. NCBI lineage: Eukaryota > Metazoa > Chordata > Mammalia > Carnivora > Hyaenidae > Crocuta > Crocuta crocuta. Next base: position 16,290,333 of record NW_027532203.1, on the reverse strand, counting down.
CCTCAGGGTCTCGTTCCAGCCCAGCGCTGGTGGTGGAGTCCACAGGCCAGTTGCTATGGGAACTATAACTTTGAATTTCCTGGCTCTGGGGCTGTGAAAATCACAACCTGAACCTTCCGTTGATGTGGGTTTCTCGATTAATTTCCTGTTTGATTGTTTACTTTAGAGAGCGGAAAATGCCTTTGCAGGCAGCTAGTTCCCTCCACCAAGACGCTTATCACACCCTCCCCCCACGAAGCCAGCAAGGTCAAGTCCGGGCCTTAGGTGGGTGGATGTGGGAGGGCTGGGGCCAGGGGCCAAGGGCGGGGAAAGACCCAGCTAAGAGCAGATGGCATCCTGCCCTGACTTCTCCTTGTGCCTGACGGGGGTCCCAGCCTGGCAGGCACCAGAAGACATCTATGGGTTCAGAGACCAGCCCTGTGACGGGCATCTACCCACCACCCAGAGCCCCGGGCCTGGCTCCCAGCCAGCCCAAACCCCCCCTCTTGTCTCAGGGAGTCGTTTTGTGCTGAGTCAGACACAAAATGCAGTCATTCCTTCAGAGGCGCATCTATAGGGTACCATGAAGGGGTGAAGGTCCCAGGTGCCACCCAACACCCAGTGCCTCCAGGCCAGGCATTCTTGGCCAAGTTCCCCCAGGGAAGCTTGCAAAATAACTGCTTTTCCATCTGCCTGTCCTCCAGCTGCCCTCCCCAAGGCCCCAGCGCTCCAGCAGAGAGCAGCGGACGGGGCATCCATTATCATAATTCCATCTTGTTCCTGTCTGCGTCCTTGGGGAGCGGTTAGTGCTAGCGGGCTCAGGTGAGGCCCTGCAGCAGGTGTCACAATCCCCTGCAACGACAACCACTAGAAGTAGGACGCTTTGTCACCTTCAGCACCCCTCTCCCCATCCTACCAGCTGAACCCCTCAGAGATGGGCAGGAGCACTCACTCACGGGCTTTCTAAAAAGGGGCGTTGAGTGCAAGATGGGGAAATGGAATAGGCTAGACATCAGCTGATCATCTGGGAGGCCCCCAATGCCTCAATCCCCTTTCCTTTGTCTAGGTGACTATATAATGTACCATGTAAATTAGGGCCCTTTTGTGAGCAAAAGGGACACTATTACTAAATACTTGGGGATGGCAAGGGAAACCAGAGCCATCCCAGGAANGGGGTCACGGTCACTCCACTTTTCACTGCCCCCCCTGCACCAGCCTGGTTTATGCAGGACTTGCTGGTGGGACAATGGTTACATCGTTTGGCTGTGGAGGCAGATGAGACCTGGGCTCAAATCCTGGTTTTCCATTACTTGTGGAAAGTCACCCCACTCTCCATGCCTCAGTTACGGCAGCTATAAATGGAGATGCTACAGTGGTATCTAACACAGATAAACCAGGGAAAGGATAAAGTGGGTCTTGAAACATACGTACGGTGCAGAGTTCACATGTAGTGCAAGGATTCAAAAAACTGTCAGCCAGGTGCTGATTGAGGACCCAGAAGGTACTGGTCAGTCCTCAGGAGACACCTTCTGGAAAAGGAAGACCTCAGAGCTGCCTCGGGCATATTCCATTCAACCTGTAGGAGAGATCCGTGGGTGTCCGGGAAATGAATGCAAAACGAGCCGCAGAGGGGACAGGCAAGGCTTCTAGAAGGGAAAGGAAGGGCACTAAAGAAGAAGCTGGGAGGTGTTGACAGCAGTCATGGCCACCGTCCCTGTGGTTTCCACCCCCCACCTAGGGTCCTGGGGATTTATAAGGCTGCAGGGACGCTACGAGCAGAACTCGCCTCCTGTGCAGGCCACTGGCCAGGGTGTGGCTCCCAGGAGAGGGCCCACTGGAGCCACGGCCCCATCCTCTGGCTCCGGCGTCTGCAAGATTCAGTGTCTGCTTGGAGCCCCAGATTACGTTTCCGCCTCCCTGGGGCCAGCCAGGTGGGATGAAGCATTCCCCCATGTGACATATGTGACATTTACTGTGGCCACTTTGTACAAGGCGGTTTGCAAACTCTGCAGGAAGGAGGCTAATTATTCCCTCCAGGGCGCCTGGTCCACAGTCCGGTGCCTGCCCGCCTGCCCGCCTCAGCTAGGAGGGCTGACAGCCAGACCACAGGGCAGAAGCTTGGACCGAAGTCCAGGTCAGAACCATGATTTTCCTTGACATCTGACCATAGCCACCATACGGGGCTTCTTATTAGGCTAGTGGAATAGTGACGTTCAGGGTAGATCCCCCTCTCCCGGGGGTGGCTGAAATGCAGACCGGCACAGAGCGCTGGTCATAAGTAAGGAACATAGAACAACACTGATTTCGTAGCTGCCCTGACAGGCTGGGCAGCACAAGCATTTAGATATACGCGTACCTGTGTCTACAGCCACCGTAGCCCCTGCCGTCCATTTCAGCGGCTGTGGGACGGTGCCGCTTCACTTATTTAAGGCTCATCTCTGCACTTGGTTCCTCCTCTCCTCTGATTTTCTCCTGTCCTCCCTTCTGCCTGCTCGCCCCTGCCTCTCCCACTGTAACAGCCACCCCCTTCGACATTGGCACAGGGGTCCTACCCCTTTCCCGTAGGCAAGTTCAAAAAGAAAGAAGAGAGAGAGTGGGAGGAGGGAGGGAGGAAGGAAGAGGAGAGGAGAGAGAGAGGAGAGCAGAAACCCACAAAGGGAAAGAAAACAAAATGGATTCTCTTGTTATCTCCCCCTCCCAGCCTCCCTCTCCTTCTCCAGCCCCGTGTGACCCGGGCCTCCACCTGTCCCTACCCCTGCTCTGAAGTCATCGTGGCAAAGGTCACCCATGCCCTCCTAACCACCAGGTCCAGGGCACCCTGGTCTTTGATCATCTTACATGACCTCTCTCGAGCATTTGACACGGCTGCCCTTGTACTTCTTAGAACTCTCCTGTCTGGTGACGTCACCTCCTTCGATTCCCCTTAGCCCTCTGACTGTGCTTGTGCTCCTTCAGTGGCTCCTCCTCCTCCACCGCTCTAGACGTGTCTCTCCAGGTCTGGAGCCCTTACCCTCGTCTCTTCTCTCCTGGATCTTCCCCAAGGTCATCTCGCTAACCCCTGCGGCCATGACCTGGCACCGATGATCTCGGAGAGCCAGTCTCCCATGAGTCATCGTCCCTGACCAGCCCCAAGGACCATGGACTCAATATTTCTAACGCTGAACTCCTTCACATCCCCCCAAACCAGCTCCTCATGCCTTCCTACTACCACTGGTGACACCCCCATCGATCCCATTGGCCAGGCCCCATACCTGGGGACTGTCCCTCTTCTACATCGTCCCTTTCCTCTCCCTCACTTCTGCCTCCTAAACACGTGTCCTCCCATTTTTTTTTCCCGCCTCCGTTCAAGGCACTGTATTTTCTCACAGCGGCCTCCTCACTGTCTCCTTGCCTGTAGTATCCCCACCACTCTGCCAGCTCTGGTCTATTCGCCACGCTGTGCAAGAAAGGATCCTTCCGAAATGTAACTCTCCAGTTTAAAATCTCTCGGTGGCTCTCCTGTCCCTTAGGATAAAACCCAAATGCAGTAGCATGGCATCTAGACTGTGGCCCTTGCCTTCTTTGCCATCATGTTCTCTCTTTCCACCAGCGCTATATATATTTTAGCATCTTGAAATACTTGTTATTCACCAGTGCACCCTGCTAGTTCACAATTTTTCTTTTTTTATATATATATATATTTTTTATTTACTTCTGAGAGAGAGAGACAGACAGAGAGCGTGAGCAGGGGAGGGTCATAGAGAGAGGGAGACACAGCATCCGAAGCAGGCTCCAGGCTCCAGGCTAGCTGTCAGCACAGAGCCGGACGCTGGGCTCGAACCCACGAACCGTGAGATCATGACCTGAGCCAAGTCGGACGCTTAACCGACTGAGCCACCCAGGTGCCCCAAGTTCACAATTTTTCTTTTGCTTTTGTGTATACGCCATATTCTGCCTCTTATACCATATGCCTGGCATGATTGCCATCACCACCCTTCCATCCCGTGCTTCAACCCCACATACCTAGCACAGTCTCTCAATTTCCCCCTACTAGACTATGAGCTCCAAATCTTATTCTTCTTGTTAGCCCTGTAGTTACGCAATGTTTAGCACATGGTAGGTGTTCCATGGATGTTGTTGAAAGGATGACTAGGTGGAAGAAAGGAAGGAAAGAAAGGAGGGAGGGAGGGAGGAAAGGTGGATAGGTGGATGGATGGATGGATGGACAGATGGATACATAGGTGAGGAAGGAAGGGTAAGTAGGTGGTGGGTATATGGATGGATGGATGGATGGCTAGATGGATAGAAGGTTGGATACATGATATGTGGGTAGATAGAAAGATGAATGGGTAAATGGATGTTGGTGGATGGATGATTGCATACTTGAGTGGATAGATGCACTAAATGGACTGGTGGCTGAGTAAGTGGATATGTGGATGGGTGGATAGGTGATGGCCAATGCAAGCAAAAAATATGTAAAATCCAATTCAGTTTTGTGAGAGCCCAGGTTGATTATTGTCACCAGATAACAAAATTAAGAATTATGAGCTCCAACCAGCAAAATGAGAATTAGCGAGTGTGAGAGACATGAAAATAATTCTCCAAGGCGGAGGATGCTGACCCAGAACTCTTGAGCACCCTCAAGTTCTTCTCAGACTTGCTGTCTGTCTGATTTGTGCAAGCCACTCGCCTACTATGCCTCAGTTTGTCTATTAAGTAGAGATAATAATGCCATGGCCTTTCCCTATCTCCACGACAGTGTCACGAGGGCAAATGGGACAGTATACACAGTGTGCCAAGAGCTTCAGGGAAGATCCGTGTTTACAAAGAAACAGATTTAATAACAATAATCACACCTTGCATTGGGATCAAGCTTTGCACTTTTCAAAGCTCTTTCACAGACATTATTATCTCACTTGACTCTCAAAACCATTCGAGGCAGGCATTATCCCCGTTCTCTGGTGAGGAAACAAAGGAGCAGAGCGATAAAGTGACATGCCCGGGGTTACTCTCAGCGAGGAGCCGGGCTTCTGACTCGAAGGCCGCTGTACAATTTTGATGACAGCCTTTGTCAGATAGATTATCTCCTTTCCTGCCTCACTGAGGAGACCCAGACATCACAGACTGTCTCCGTGATGACTCAGGGTCATTATCATGACCATCAGTTCCCGTGCTCTCCTCCAGACCGGGCCGTAGGGGCCGGTGCAGATCCAGCAGAGATGCGGGATGGAGGGGCCAGAACTGTACCCGAGGTTGCTCTGAGGGGCAGACAGCCACGTGCAGCTCCCCAGCCCGGTCACCACATGTCCTGGCCATCTCTGGCTCCGTCTCACTCTCCCTCCTCCCCGCTCTCTCCACCGTCAATGTTAGTGCCTGGCACGCGGCTTCCAGGGCCACCGCAGACCTCTCCCTGCCCCTCTGGACCCTTTCTTCTCTCACCTTCCTGAGCCGCCCTCCACACTTCCAGCCTGTCCCGCCACATCTCTAGCCCTTCTCTGGACCCAGCCAGCCCATCGGGGCTCCATGAATGTGTTCTCCAGAAAACCAGCCAGTCACCTGCCCTCTGAAACCGTCGCTGTGCTCTGTGGTTGCACACCCTCCACTACCCCCCACACCCACCCCAAGGGAGAGAGGCCCCTGCAAGCAGGGTCCGAGCTGTGCTTTTGCTACAGCCGCACCAGGCTTCGTGGGTTTGTTCCACAAGTTGAAACCCTGTGCTGTTGGTGAGCTGGGGTGGTCAGGGCGGGCTGGCCAGCCTGCCTCGGGTTGGCATTCACTCCTCGGTGGGAAGGCGAGAAGTCGCCATCTACAGCGCTCGCTTCCCTCCCACCAAGGAAGGCAGCCCTACGGCCTTTCCCTCCCCACAGGGTGGCATCCCTAGCAAGCGGGGTTACACCCCTGCATGGTGCCCACGCCCTGTGGGCCTTCCCAAGGGGGGACTCCAGGGTGCTCCCGGCAGGTTGCCGCACTCCCTGGCTGCTCTGGGGCCTCCCACAGCCTGACTGCGAGCACCTTGGCCTCTCCCCCAGGGAGGATATGATGGGTGTGCCCACAGCAAGTCTCCGGCACAGACAATAGGACAGGAATGCATTCGCTTCCGAACAAACACTGTGTGGGCTCGCACAATTGCCTTGGATTCTCATCCAAGAAACACATTTCGCTGTTTGAGGGCGCGGGTGGCTTGCCTGCCCTGGCCCGCCCACACCCCCTTTCTAGCCGGAGACTTGGATGAGAGGGCTGCTCCTCCCCCTCATCCCCACTCCCTCCAGAGGCTTCCACCCCACCCCCACCCCCATCCCCC
>NW_027532203.1:16275066-16284050 GCF_008692635.1 Crocuta crocuta | reverse complement strand
CACCCCCATCCTCCACCTCTGTGGGTCAAGCCTGCCTCCTCCATCGGTTAAGCTTCTCTTCCAGAGAGTTCTGCCCAGGCTGAAAATGGCCTGCCCACCCAAAGAGGACCTGCCCCTTGCCACTACTTATTTTAACCATTCTGTTATTGTGGTAGAGTATGTATAACATGACATTGATCGCTCTAGCTGTTTTCAAGGGTACAGGTGAGCGGCATTAGGCGCCTTCACGCTGTTATGCAACATCCATCTCTAGAATGTTTTGTCTTCCCGAGCTGCAACTCTGTCCCCACGAAACACCGACTCCTCAGTCCCCGCGGCTGCCTGCCCCTGCCCACCCCCTCCACCATTCTACTTTCTGTCTCTATGAATTTGACTCTTCTGGTTAGAGAAGTGGAATCTTACAGGATTTGTCCTCCTGTGAGTCTTTTATTCTGCTCGGCGTAATGTCCTCAAGGTTCATCCGCATTGCAGCATGGGCTGGCATTTCCTTCCATTTTAAGGCTGGATAACGTTCCACTGTGCGGCTGGACCACTGTAGTTCGTCCATCCATCCCCTCCACGGACCCCCAAGTTGCTTCTGCCTTTCACCTGTTGTGAACACTGGTGGACAGGTACCTGTTCAAATAGCCACTACTTTTTTTTTTTTTTTTTTTTGGAAAAAAAAAAAAGAGAGGGTGGCACAGAATCTGAAGCAGGCTCCAGGCTCCAAGCTCTCAGCACAAAGCCAGACGCGGGGCTTGAACCCATGAACCTTTGATATCATGACCCGAGCTGAAGTTGGACATTTAACCAACTGAGCCCCCCAGGCACCCCCAGCCACTACTTTTTGAGACTCTTCTGGGACTTAAAAAAAAATTGTTTCCAGAAGAGCCCAAATCGAGCATACATAAGTGAGAGAGCTCCTTGGTCCCCTCAACACTCCAGCAGGGATCTGTTTACCCAAACACTAGCTGTCGCTGGGGAAAGAGCAGAGTCCTGAAGACCTGGAACACAGAACAGGTAAGCTTGGCCAAGATGGAAAAGAGTGGAAAGATTCTGCGCTTGGGCCACTGCCTGCAAATGACAGGTAGGGACAGATTCCTGGAGACCAACTGATCACCCAGAGGCATGGGAGCCTCTTAAGAGGGGCAGTGACAGGGGTCCCGGGAGGGAGCCCCTGTGGACTGTGTCAAGGACTCCTGGTGGAGGAGGCCAGCCTCTTGTTACACCACAAAGAGCAGTGGAGTGTGATTTCCAGGGATGTTGGGAGGGGCGCCCTCCAACGCCCCTACAGCTCTAGGCTTGAGACTCTGCTCTCGAAGGCTGGTGATGAGAGGCCAGGACGGCATTTTCAGGGAGAATAGGAAGCGGCCTGCAGCCCCCCTGCAGATTCCCTTCATATCCCTTCATGCAGCAACTGTGAAGGCCAAGTGTAAGGACCAACCCCAGCCAGCCCCCACCTCCCTGAGCCAACCCAGCAAGCCCCGTGCAGGCGGGCCTGTCACACGATGTGATTGTTGGCTTCGCACCGACTTTCCCAAACAAGCAAGTGGATGATAAGGTTGAAGAAGAGGCTCTGGGGTTGAGGGCCCACCCATGGCTCTGCCTGAGTGCCCAGGCGGGGCCCCCTCGCCCTCCAGAGTCCCCCGTCCCTGAGTCTGTTCCCTGCCCTACTAGCCAGGGCCTCCAGGAAAGAGCCAGGCAGGGGGAGGGGAGGGCTGGGGGGGCTTGGACACACAGAGGGGAGGAAGGGACTGGAAGGGACGTAGTCCAGTCACAAAGATGCAGGAAAGAAAGACACAGACCCCACTTTGGAGTTCTCAGCTGTCATCTGGGAGGAGAAGGGAGGCCAGGACTTTCCACGTGGTGCTGTCAGCCGTTGAGACAGCCACTTGGAGGGAGAATCAGTCACATTTCATAACATCTAGTCCTTGTCAGCCCCGACTCTTACCAGTATTTCCCATCAAGTTACCTTACTCATCCTGGGGCTCCTGGGTGGCCCCGTCGGTTAAGCGTCCAGCTTCGGCTCAGGTCATGATCTCGAGATTTGTGAGCTCAAGACCTGCATCAGGCTCTGTGCTGACAGCTCAGAGCCTGGAGCCTGCTTTGGATTCTGTGTCTCCCTCTCTCTCTGCCCCTCCCCGTTCATGCTCTGTCTCTGTATCTCTCTCTGTCTCTCAAAACTGAATAAATGTTTAAAAATTAAAAAAAAAACAAAACCTCACTCGTCCCTAGAACCCCTAAGAGGCTAATCTCAGGACAGAACATGCTCCCAGGGTCATTTCAACGTGACACACACAAGAAGCACTACTGAGCACCTACTGTGTGTCAGCCCACGTGCTAGATGCTTCCAGAGCACACCCCTTTCTTCCTTCCCACAACCCCAGTTCTGCCTCCCCCGGCCCTTGCCACTTTCCCCACCTGATTGCCAGCACACACACCATCTCTAAGAGTTCCCTTCTCACCAGATTCCCCTCCCCTCCAACCTTTCTTGTGATTTCTACCAACAATTTTTGTTTTAAAGATTGTTTCCCAATAAGTGCTTCAGAAAACCAATGAGGGAACAAAGTACCTTCAGCAAGAAATGCCAGGGAACCTTACAGAGCTCTCCTAACACACGAGTCCTGATGCCTCCTGCAGACAAACGGGTCTAGGCCCACATCCCCACGCCGATCCCATCCCGGGCGGCCACGGGACCCCCGTCCCAGAGCAGCCGGGTTGGGCGCGGACCACATGCCTGAGGTGGGCCTGCTTCAAGGTCAGTCACCTCCCCCGGCTTTTTCCAGAACGCGTTTCCTGGTCTTCACTCTAGCCTCCTGGGTCCTCTAACTGAGGGAGGCCTGTCCCTGTATGACCCCGCAAAGGTCCACCAGGCACTGGCTCCCCTGGGGCTCTGCAGCTCTGGGAGGCAAGAAAACTCCAGAAGCAGACACCGGCTTAGAAGGGGAGGGACGCTGTGCGTCGCAGAGTGTCCCGCGGTACGTGTGTGTTGTAATCATCTAACCAGTCCCCCGTGGGCGCACAGGGGTTTTACCGTGATGCCAGCGTGGCAAAAACCGTGTATCCCTGTCGTGGTGCGCATGTCCGGGTCCACGTATGCCGACAGCGACCACCAAATTGCCGTCTAGAGACTTGCGCCAACTTCCGTTTTGACATCGATCATAATTTTGTGTCATGTCCCCTCTGGCGAGAGGGGTGTGTGGGGCGGGGGCACCCACGTGCCCAGCACTCTGGCCTTTCCAAGTGTATGCACCAGGATAGCCTGCAGGGGAGCGGCCCCACGGGCTGTGTGCCAGGCACTCTGCCCGTGCAGGGACGGATCGGGAGCCCTGCCCCGGGGGGGAGCTTGGCCTCTAGCGGGGGGCACCAACAAGTAGATGCTGTGTCAGGGCTGAGCTATGCCGCAGCAAGAAGGACGCCAGGAGGTGAGCGGGGTGCCCGCTTCGCACGGGCTGGTCCAGGGAGGCCTGGCTGGTGGGGTGACATGGAAGCAGAGTCCTGAACAGGGCGAGAGAGTGAGGTCCACAGCTCCGTGGTGGCCGAGGACTCCCGGTGACGGGAGCACAAAGGGCTAGAGTCAGAACCGTGTCCGTGAGTAAAATGTGCTCGCCAGTGTTCCCAACGCCTGTCACTTTGTGCTGCCTGCGCCCATTTCCTCCCCTGGACTGTCCCTTGCTCTCCGCCTGCTTTTCATTTGAGCAGGCCAAAGCCTACCTCTGTTCATTCACCCTGAAACGATTTCGGTATGTCAGCCGCAAGCCCGGTTCTGACAGATGCTAAGGGGAAGGAGGCCCTGCCTCTCAGCACTGACCTGTGCCCGGGCCTCCTGAATCTGCAGCCTTNGGGGGGGGGGGGGGGGGGATGGACACGACGTGACAGGGGAAGGGGAGAGACAAGGGGGACGCGCAGAGTTTGGATTTCAAGCTAGCGGTAGGAATGGTCCCCCTGTGGCTTCCCCTGCACTTGAACACGTCACGCCCGGGTCAGGAGCTTTGACTTCAGTTCTTGTTCAGGGGACGAGGTTACTCACCCTAAAAATGCCTCCCTCTTGTGCTGTCTCCACCCTCTATCCTTCCTTTAAAGCAAAAACAGTAGTGTCTGGGTGGCTCAGTCTGACCGTTGATTTCAGCTCAGGTCATGATTTCACTGTTCATGAGGTCAAGCCCTGCAGGGGGCGCTGTGCTGATGGTGCAGAGCTTGCTTGGGATTCTCTCTCTCCCTCTCTCTCTGTCCCTCCTGTGTACTCTCTCTCTCTCAAAATGAATTAAGTAAGCTTAAAACAAAAATCAATGCATGAATCATATCACCCAACATTTAGTAAGTCCTTTCTGTTGCCAGGATTTAGGCTAGGCATTAAAAGTGGCAAAGAGGAACACGGCACGGTCCCAGCCTTCAGGAAGCCAGTAGCTCACTCGTGTGGAACGCCAGTTGGTGGGGAAGTCAGGGAGTAAGAAACGGGAGGGGTCCCCATGGCCTGGGGTGATCCAGAAGTCTCCAAGGAAAGCTGGGAAGTGCTGTGGGCCCAAGAGTGGTTGCGGATGGAGAGTTCCAGCAGAGGAAAAAGTCCTCCGTGGCAGATCATCTAAATGCAGGGTCACCCTGTGGATATGGGGACCGATGTGGCAGGGATGGCAGTGGAGATGTACGCAGGGGGTTCTGAGAAGGAACACTAGCCAGTCAAGGGGACAGTGGTCTCTTTGTGGAGAACACGATTGTAGAGCTTCTCTGAAGCTGTGCCCGGAGAGCATTCCTACTGGGAAGTGAAGGGGGAAAAACTGAACTTTAGAAAAAAGCAGAAAATAACAAATGTTGGTGAGGACGTGGAAAAATCAGAACCCTCAGACATCGCTAGAGGGAAGGTCAAATGGTACGGCCGCTGTACAGTTGGTCAGGTCCCCCCAAAGCTATCACATGACCCAGCAATTCCACTCCTAGGTCAGTGCCCAAGAGAACTCAAAACACATGTCCTCACAAAAACCTGCACGTGAATGATTTCAGCAGCGTCATTCATGATAGCCAAAAAGTGGAAACAGCCTGTTTCTATCAGCTGATGAATGTGTAAGCGGAATGTGGTCTGTCCATACAGTGGAATATTATTCAGCCATGAAAAGGAATGAAGAACTAGTACATTCTACTACATGGATGGTCTTTTAATAAGTTGTGTTAAGTGGAAAAAGCCAGTCACAAAAGGTCACATATTGAATTTTGAATAGAAATATCCACAGAGACAAAGGAGATGAGGGGCTACCTGGGATTGTGGGGAAAGGGGATGAACTGCTAATGGATGCACATTTCCTTGGGAGGTGATGAAAATGTTCTGGATAATGCTGACAGCTGCATACCTTATGAATATACTGAAAGTCACCAAAGTGTATACTTAAAACTGCCAAATCTGGTGTTATGTGAATTCTCTCTCAGTTGAGAGAGAGAGAGTAACATGAGGCAGAGGGAAGCCTGGACAGGGGTGTGGCCAGTCCCAGCACTGAGCAGCCTGGTCATGGCCTTGGTCAGGAAGCAGCTCCAGCCTCTGGGTAAGTCAGTACAGCCGTGGTTTTGCAGAAGAGCACTTTGATTTCTGGAAGCGCTCCTCTAGCCAGGGCCCAGGAGTGCCTGAGACTATGGCTGAGCCTCCCTCACCCGTCAGGAAGTCTTTACCCTAATTGCATTTCTGCGAGGATTTTTGCTGACTGGTTGTTACAGATGACGATGCCAGCATGTTTGCTGCCACCTTCAGACCCACCCACCGCCCTGCTCTGCCGTGATCTCTAATCGTAGCCTTCTGACCTGGTCTGGGCGCCCAGGCTCCATGACCACAGTGGTTCTCCAACTGCTCTCAAATCCTGCCAGAGAAATCACTGTGTTCCTGCCGCCCCTGACCTTCGTGGGCTCTCTCCCCCGCCCTCCCCTCGGACATGTCTGTCCCAGGCTGCATCAGGGCTGAGGCCGGGTGAGCCCCATGCCACCCCTGAGTAGCGTTCTCTGCCTCTCTCCTCTACAGCTCTTGCAATCTCAGGACGTGAAGGAAGACGCCGTCCTGTGCTGCTCGATGGAGGTAAGCATCTCTGAACCCAGCCCTGGTGTGCCCCTCATGCCTTCCAGTTTGGGCTGTGTGAGGATCGCTGGACGTACACACAAGTCCCCGGCGAAGGTGTGTAGACAGGGCTGGTGGGGAATGGCTTCCTGAGTTGACATGGACTCCTGCATCCAGGATTGTCAACCCCAAACCAGAGTCGATGTTGATAGAGTGACCGGCCCGCCACTAGCTGGAGGGAGAGATGGCCCTTTTTCTAGAGAGAGGGTCCACGTGCTGGTATTGTCCACTGTGGTTTTGTCCCCAAGACCACCTTCTCCTTGCACCAGGCATGCCACACAAATGACTTAAGAAATTCCAGATGAGGTGACCCCCACCCTCCAGTATCTATCTCCCTTGGCTTTGGTGGTGCGGGGTTTGGGGAAGGTGCCGAAAGTTTGAACCTCCCGTGCTGGCAACCATCTTCTTCAAAGTACCCCCTTGGGAGGTGCCACTCCTGTTCCCAAAATGAGGCCACTACTCATTGAAACCCTTCCTCTGGGCTCTCCCTCGGGGGCAAGCATTACCCTGGGGAATCAGCCCAGTCATTTAGAGTGGGGTTCAGTGGGGACAGGCACGTCTGGCGTGAGCACCCAGGGCACATAGGGGCTGCCTGAGCATGCCTCTCCGGTGGCTTCTGCCCAGCCCCCAAGGTCGCTCCCAAGGATCTCAGAGGCCAGAAGTGCTGCGATTCTGGACAACAGCCTCAGGTCTACATGATGGTTACTGTTCATTTGTGGGGCTCCAAATGGGTACCTTACATGGGACTTGGCGATGGGGAGACAGGGGAGAAGAGAGCATATAGTCCCTGCTCTCAGACGGCTTCCAGTCTGGCTAGGGATAGATCACACATACGTGCATGCATGCGCGCGCACACACACACACACACACACACACACACACACTGGATGGGGCCATGTAGAGAATAAGTATCGGCACAGAACATGCATCGCTAAGGAGTCAAAGAAGAGAGATCAGGCTGCATCAGGGAGGTCGGTGAAGACTATGAAGGAGGCAGAGCCTTGAAACTAGGCAGGATGAGGGGAGTATGGGGCAGAGACGGAGACTGAGGTCATACGGTGAGGCCCTACGGGGGGCTTTGCAGCATCACCAGGGGCAGGCCCTCTGGCTGGCCTTCTGCCCCAGTTCATGTTTCTCTCCTGCACTTCATGTCACAAGTGTGGGCAGAGGTCAGTGCTGCAGAGGGGAGGGGGGATGGGGGGCAGGAGAGAAGGAAGGAGCGAAATAGGAGACTTCATCCCTGCTCTCAGGTTCCGCGCAGAGACATGCAGGTAATAACTTAGCTCGTTTCTAGAGAGACATCCTCGCAAGTGAAAATTAACACGCTGCAGCCTGATCACCTTTGAAGGGAGCGGGTCAACCATTGAGGGTGTGGGCAGCAGTCAGGGAAGGCTCCCCGTAGGAGGGAAAGCTCTTGGGTGAAAGACAAGGAAGTGGCATGGTCCTGGTAAGGGCTCTTTTTAGCCCCGGGCAGCAGGCAATAACCGAATGCCTCTGGTTCCCGTGGCAGATTGGTCATTAAATGTGGGCTTTCACAGCTGACTGTCTCTGCCCTCCCACCTCCCTGTTGTCCCTGTGGCTCGGACGCCTGCACCTTCCAGAGAGACGATCCAGTGGTTTCCCGTCCCTGCCTGCCCCCAGCCCTTCTATCCAAGGTGGGTCAGGGGGCCATTCCGGAGCCCAAGTCCTGTCCTAAGCCCCCACTTCTCTGCCCACAGCTGCAGAGCACAGGCCGGCTGCTGGAGGAACAGCTGCCCGAGATGATGGCTGAGCTCCTGGCCAGCGCCCGCGACAAGATGCTGTGCCCCTCCGAGTCCATGCTGACCCGGTCGCTGCTTCTGGAGGTCATCGAGCTCCATGCCAACAGCTGGAACCCTCTGACGCCCCCCATCACGCAGTACTACAACAGAACCATCCAGAAACTGACAGCCTGACAGCCAGGGGGCCTGGCGGGCGGCCCGCGGGCAGCTGGGGCCCTGGTACACAGGGCCAGATGGACAGGCTGGAGGACAGGGGTGGCCCTGGCGGGAGAAAGAAATGGGGAGGAAAGCAGGCAGAGCCGGCGGCCAGCCTGGAGCCAGACCGGGAAGGAGGAGCGCCCCTCATCTGAGCCCCCCCAGCCCCAAGCATGCGGCAGTTCACACCAATAAGGGAAGCATGTTTCTTTCTCGTGGTGGCCCCGGTTGCCCCTCCCCGCTCCCGCTCCTCCCCGCCCCCTCCCATCAAACGCGTCCCCCCCGCAGGGCTTTGTGCGAGGGGTTTCATCTCTGTGACTCCTCTGGCAGCTCGGCACGCCGGGGTACCGCTTGGGTCAGAAAGGACCTCAGAAGGCTGAAAAAGTGGGTCGGAGACGGGCTTGCATTGTCCCTGCTGTCAGCCGCAGTCGCCAACTGGCAGCAGGCGACAGAGAGCAGATGTCCGGGAGGACAAAGGCGGGCAGGGTCCCCACCAGCCGCCCGTAATTGACGGCCTTTGTCCGCCACGGTCGAGCTGGGGGACAGAGCTTCTCCTGTAACCTTCGCGCTGCACCCTCCCCACTTCCAGGTCCTCCTCCTTTTGGCCCCCAAGCCTCAGGGGCTTGGGGAGGGGGGTGGAGAGCAGGGGGGAGAGCTGGAGTTGGCGATTCTACTTGGACTCCTAGGTTTTATTGTTTTATTTTCAAAAGTCAGCTGCTTTGAAGTCTTCTCTCTCAATGAAAAGAGTCCGAGATGCGATCACACAGCCAGCACCACGAGGACCCCCTGATTAGTGCTGAAGATCAAACCCGGCCCCCTCTGGAAGGATTGTAGCCACAGACAGCTTGCCAGTAGCCAATTAGAGTAATTGGAAACTTCTGCCCCCGGCAGGGGTCCTGCTGGAACCCTGTGTCCTCAGTCCTTGGCTTCCAGTACCTCTGTTCTCTTATTCTAGCTGC
>NW_027532203.1:16236297-16275052 GCF_008692635.1 Crocuta crocuta | reverse complement strand
GAGTGTGTCTCCTGCCCCTGGGGCCCAGTGGTGAATGGGGCACAGAAAGAAGCTGGCAAATTAAAACCAAAATGCTAGGTGATGTTGCCCGTGCCACACACAAGTCCTGTCCCAAGCTTAGTGGGGAGAATGTNCCCCCCGCCCCCACCCTCCCAGCCAAGGTCTGTGTGCTCCAGGAGGGCTCTGAGCACTGTAGCCCCTGAGCTATGGGGGACAGTGCGTTCAAGGAGTCTTAACAGTTGGGTGACTAGGTAAGGCCGCCAGACAGATTATTCCAGGCTGCAGGCTGGGGTTTCTTGGAAGGGCCAGGTCCTGGGAAGAGCCCCTTCCCTGTTGGAGGAGGATGCAGGTGGGGCTCTAGGAGGCTGGCTTCCAGTTGTCACAGCACCTGCACAGCCACGTCTCTGGGGGCTGGAGCCCATACTTTGATAAACCCCCATAAAATGACTTCAGAGCCCAGCAGTTCCCTCTACCGAGGCCAGTCACTTCCTGTGTCCCTGGAGGGCCCTGGCTGCCTGGTCCACTCAGGCTGGCCAGGGCGTGAGGGCTGGAGGTTCCCCTTTGCGGCCTCCGAGTCTAGGAGAACAGGCAGGGGAGGGGGGCAGGGAGCAGGTCCCCCAGTGCGCCCTGGCTTTCCCCACCAGCTGCAACCTGACTTTCAGCCCCCGGATGGGAGCCTGGGCCAGTCCCGAGGAAGAGCGTGTTGGAGACACATGGGGGGCACAGGTTTACCTGGAAGGGGTCAGTAGCCTCTGCCAAGGAGCCCGTGCTGCCCCTGGTCCCTGGCCTTTGCCTCCCTCCGTCCCCCAGCTTCAAGCTTCTCCTCATCGCCCTTCCTCCTCAGCGGACTCCTTCAGCCCAACCTGGGGCCCAGGGACACCAGGGGCCCCATGGGAGGCCCTGAGGGAAGAGCTAGACTGAAGTGAGGGGGCTCAGAGAGGGCACTGGGGAAATTGTGGTCTCGAGGAGTCAGGGGGCCCCGACAGGGCGCGCAGCCACTTCCTAGAAGACCTCAGAGAGCTGCGTCTGGGCTGAAAATGGGCTTCATGCCCCTGGAGTGCCAGGTGTGCGTGCGTGTGTGCATGTGCGTGTGCGTGTGTTGGTGAGCGCATCTGCTGAGAACGAAACAGGGCCCCAGAGGAAAGGAATGGCCCAGGGAAACAGGGTCTCCTGCCCCTTCCATGCGACAGAGAGCAAGCTTCATGAAGGGCCCCCAGACACTGCACGCAGGGGCCGATGTCCCCTGGAAAGCTGAGACCGATGGCATGGCAGGCGCCATGGACCCAATGCCTCTTCCTCCTAACGGCCTCCTTGGCGATCTTGCCTCAGGGCCGCCCCTCCTTGACTGTTAGGACCAGAGTATGAAGAAGTAAGATATAAATATGTATACATATATAAATATATTTTTAATTACGTGTCGTGTCACGGTGGCTCCAGACGTATGGTTTGCCTAGTTTATCCCACTGCTTGAAAGTGCTTCCTGGCCAATGCAAATAACCATCTAAGCTGTTTTTCTGAATGCAGGTCGCTGCTACTCTTTGAGACACGGAAGGAAAACGTTTAAAAAAAAAAAGAAAAGAAAAACTTTTTTTTTTAAAGGAAATAAGAGTAAAGCGTAAAATCTGTGACTCTGAGACAGTTTCCCGTGGGAGGCAACTCAGGAGCCGGGGGCAGAAGTGGGTTCCCCACAGACCCCTAGCCTCTCCCTGGGCCGGACCCCCCTTGTGCTGAGTGAGGAAGGCCATATCCAAGTTGACCTCTGAATGTATTTGATGGGAGGCAAAACTGGATATTGCATTTCGAAGTCTCGCGTTGTTTTCCCTACTCGTCCGCGGCTTTCTTGGCTCAGCGAAGAGGCAAAGTCCGGCCATCTGATGTTGATCCTGTCTCGGTCTGTCCCCCCTGCCAGTCAAGACCAGATAGCCATTGTTTTCCTCGCAGGCGGCCAGCCTGCTCATCGTGGCCCTCCTCCCCTCGGCCTTGTGGCTTTGCCTAAGCGCTGGGACTGCAGCCCCAAGAAGGCTCCTAACCTTCCCCTGGAGAAGATGGGAGCCCCACCATCCTCTGTGGGGAATGTGCACCCCACACCCAGTTCCGTCTGTTCGTCCTTCCTTAACCAGTCTGTAAACCTCTAAGGTTTAGGGATCGCCCTGTCCATCCATGTAAATGTAAATGTTGGCCGAGTCGGTATTTATTCTAATTTTTATTTTATTTTATTTTCTCTGAGGGATGGGGAGGGAGGGGTGTGGGAAATGTACCCTCAATCGCGCCCTGGGCAGCTGCAGGGGCAGGGACCCAGCCAGCCAGGCCGCCGAGAGGAGCCACCCCACGGGGCGGCCCAGACGCCACGTTCCAGTCGCTTATCTGGCATCAGGACCCGGCCAGTGCTCCGCGTATGACAGACTCTCAGAGCCTGCCCGTGGGGTCCCATCCCTCAGCTGCTGGCGCTCCGTTGGGACCTCTGCCTGGGCCTTTAAAGAGGCAGATCAGAGAGAAGGCAGCTCTTCTCTGCTCGGGACACTGGCGTCGAAGGGCTGCCCACCTCGCCTGAGCCAGTTGGGAGCCTGGCGACAGGACCTACCTCCCGGGAGCAGGGGCCTGGGGCTTCCCGCCAAAATCTGCAGTAGAATCCTGCTCACGCGCCCACTTTCCCTCCCTCACTATGTCCTGCTTTCCAGCTGAACCCTAACTACAAGTGGGTTTAAAAAATAAACACCAAAAACCAAAAATGCCCTGAATCCGTGTTCTCTGTGTGTTCGGCAAAGGACATCTTTCCCAGGGGCCTCTGCGGCCTCCGCTGGTCCTGGCGGGGACCTCCCATGAGCCCCTGCCCAGGCAATGAGCTACTGAGATTTCCCACAGTTTGGCCGTCTTAGAGAGCCGGGGCATGGTCTGGGGCCTGGGGAAGGCTGTGAAGGAGTGGTCTGGGGGATGCGGGTGGAGGACACTTGGGCCCCCTCGTCCCCCCAAGCAGGGAACTGTGGCCTATCCGAAATCATAGGATGAGGCCGCTCCTGCAGAAAATAGCTTTCACACTAAAGATCTGGTCTGCTGCGTGTCTGTCCGCCCCACCCCCAAATCCACTCCTTCCTTAGAAATATCACTGGAGCATTTGACTTATTTTAGAAATACTGGCCCAGAAGCTTCTAAAAGTCAGCAGCAAGTGGCTGTCCAGTCCCAGTGGGTCAAACCGGTCTTTCATCAAAGGGGCCCGAAGGGGCCCAGTGATTTACTTTCCTGTGATGACATGTCCCTTGTTTTGCACAATCCCTCTGATGGCAGGACACTGGGGACACTGCCTCCTGGTAACAGATTCCCCTCGGGGGTTCTCTCTGGCTAGAACTTGCCAGCCTTTCACCTCCTCAGGGCAGCAACAAGAGCGTCCACCCCCTTCCTGCGTCCCTGGCCTGGTGAAGATGGCGGCGGGCCCAGCCCAGGAGCCTGGTGAGGGCTTCTTGAGATCGGTCACTAACTATTACTGTGTTACACGACACTGTGCAGGGACGGCCAAAAATGCACAGATTGGTAGAGGGAGATGACCTTTTAATTAAACAATTGAGATCTTTGTCAAACCAAAGTTTTTACAAAAATGCTATTTGCGAAAGTGTAGAAGCAGAATACGGGGATCAAAGTGAAAGGGGTTTGAAGTTGGAGAGGGGAGAAATCTTACCAAACACCATTCACAAAAAGGGAGTGGGGATTTTCCTGGGTGATTTAATCCTGGTTCCAGAAGCTTCTAAGTTATAGAAAGCAATGAAACACGTCATCTAAACAATAAATGTTTTGATCCTGCATTTCACCACCATCTCTGCTGATAGGTGCTGTGTCCTCCTGAGGGTAGGTTACATTTATATGGGGGTCGTAGGAAGGAGGGAGGGTGGGGAAAGAAGACAATTGGAGTTGAATAAGCCAGGATGCATGCTCACTCATACACGCGCGCACACACATGCGCGACTAGGAAGGGCCTTTTACACGCCAAGGTAAAGGGCAGAAGAAGGGATTGAGAGGGAAGAAGTAGCTATGCCTTACTATTAACAGTCTGTCTACCCTCACAGCTCCCAGGGGCTTCGGAGCCTTCCATTCGCTCTCTTAGGTGATTCAATAAAGTAGGTGGGTATTTTTGATCCCCATTTTACAGATGAGAAGGCTAAGGCTCAGGGAGGTGACACGACTGACCAAAAGCCAAGGGCCAGTCAGCGGGAGAGCCAGGGGCAGAGGGAGAGCCAGGGGTCCTTTTCCCCAGCCCAGAAGGCGAGCGTGTCCTCAAGGGCCTCTCCCCGCTGACCGCTGTGGAGCACGGCCCCAGGGAGCCGCCAGTAACACCAGTCAGACAGAAGGAGCGGCCAGCTGCCCACTGGGACCACGTGGACAGCCGACCCAGTCTTGCCTCTGCGTCAGCAGAAAGTAGGCACATGGTGAAATGCCTCAAATCAAGGGACTGGGGTGGGGTAGGGCGACAAGCCGTGTGGCAAAGTTCGGTGCTGTTATGTAAAAGCGTCCACTGAAATAGGTGCCAACTGTCCTTTTGGACTAACGGCACACCCGTGGCTCTCAAGATGGGTGGGAGGTGAGGGAGACCCTCTTAGGGACGCTGGCAAGGTGGGGAGTCAATGCCCAAATTGCCTGGTAACTTCTCAGACTATACACTGAAAGAGAACACTCGGACACAGCAACATTTTCAGACTTCTGGCCTGAGGGAGCCCCTCTTCTTACACACGTGCTCCGTGCTGCGCGGGAGGAAAGGTGCTGAAGGCCGCCATCCATTACTCCAGGAACATGGCCCCAAGGTAACCACGAAGAGCAGAATGAATGTCTAGAAACAGCAGGCGAGGGCGCTTCATTCCTCACCTCCGTCTGCGGTACAGGTGCCACTCGCTTCTTGGAAGTTTGCTTGGACCCCTTCGCTTTCGGAAGGACTTACATTAGTACGGGGTTCCCCAACCTAAGAGATCTGAAGAGGATTTCCGCGTTTCTGAAAATGGCATTCAGCGTTGAGCCAGCAGCGAGAGTGGGGCCGCCCGGCTCCTTCTCAAAACACTCAGCATCTCAACATCAACCGCCAGAGCTTTGAACCGTGTCCGTGAGCATCTGTGTCTTATCCCAATTGATTTTACGCATCCCTTAACAAGACGTGTCCTAAGCTATCTGAAAAGCTAACTGGGGGAATGGGGGAGGTGTCTAGGAAGGCTCAAAATTTTTCCATATAAATGAGTGACAATTGCTCCTCCACTTTATGCCGGTCCAGCTAATGCAAGCTTTTGTAGGAAGAGTCTACTTCCTTTTTTAAATTTTTTTTAATGTTTATTTATTTTTGAGAGAGACAGAGTGTGAGTGGGGGAGGGGCAGAGAGACAGGGAGACACAGAATCCAAAGCAGGCTCCAGGCTCTGAGCTGTCAGCACAGAGCTGGACGTGGGGCTCGAACTCACGAACCACGAGATCATGACCTGAGCCGAATTCAAACGCTCAACTGACTGAGCCACCCAGGCGCCCCCGAACAATCTACTTTTGAATAGCAAGACAAACCTGTATTGGAATTGCCGTCCTCACTGAAATGAGGCTGGCTGGCACGTTCACAATGCGGGGGAAGGGCTCCATAAGTAGCTTGAGTGTAGAGCAGAGCGTATGCCATGGACCCAGGGCAGTGTTAGGACTTCCATGGGCCCTGGGCACTTAGGCCTTCCCAGGCCCTTCCTCCTTCAAATAAAATAAACATATATTTGATGGCTACATGGGTATGAAGACAAATGTATTCATATTACGTATGAACTTTCTTTTTCAACCTAGAAGTTCATTTCTGAATTCTGATTTTAAAACAAATGGAAGTACTTTGTGAGCCCCTAAAAGAATCAGGTGCCCTAGTACCGGTCCTGGGAGGACATCGGCCCTGAGGGAGGAGCCTCACCTTTCCCTGCTACCCAGAGGAGCTCAGGGTGAGCAGGGCAGAGGAGGGAGGCTGGAGGGGGCGGGCAGGGAAGCCCACGCTGCAGTCTTCCAAGCAAGCAGTTGGCCCTGTTCTGGGAGCAGATGCAGCCGTGCTGCCTCCTCTGCCCCAGACCGGCTGCCGGGCACACGGCCCGCAGTGCATCGCAAGGAGTGGTGTGGGCCTGACCCAGGAGACTGGCCCAGGGAATCCAAGCGTCACCCAGCACTTGTCCCTGTCCACAGCACTGTACCACACATACCCTCATAGGGACTCACTGAAGCCCTGGGAAGGAAACAAATAAAATTTTCCTACTCATTTTACATCTGGGGAAGCTGAGGCTTAGAGAACCATTATGACTGAACGGTGCTTTTTGTTTTCAAATACATATTCTTGTCTGATCTTCATAATAGCCGTACCAAAGGATAGACATTTTTTACTCCATTTTTTTAAGTGTTTATTTGGGGTGGCTGAGTGACTCAGTCAGCTAAGCATCCGACTTCAGCTCAGGTCATGATCTCACAGCCTATGAGTCGCAGCCCCGCATTCGGCTTTGTGCCGACAGCTCAGAGCCTGGAGCCTGCTTCAGATTCTCTGTCTCCCTTTCTCTCTGCCCCTCCTCTGCTCATGATCTGCCTCTTTCTCTCTCAAAAATTAATATTAAAATTTTTTTTAATGTTTATTTAGTTATTTTGAGAGAGAGTGCAAGGTGGGGGATGGTCAGAGAGAGAGAATCGCACTGTCAGCCGGGAGCCCCGTGCTGAGCTCGATCTCAGGAACCATGAGACCACGACCTGAGCCAAAATCAAGAGTCAGCTGCTTAACTAACTGAGCCACCCAGGCGCCCTTTTGACTCCATTTTAAAGATAGGAGAAACGGGCTCAGCAAAGCAGAATGACAAAGCCATGTCATGTGACCGGCAGGCACAAAAGTCACGCCTGGCACTGCTGTCTTCCTCATCCTGAGAACCATCTGCTGGGCATGTATGGGCACATGAGTGAGTCCCCTCGCTCTGCTCTGTCTCCCAGCCCAGATGGACACAACAGCTTCCAGCGACGAGCAGGGGCTCAGGCCAGGGCTCTTGGGCCTGGTGGTGATCCAAAAGGACATAGAGGGACACGACCCTCCCAGGTAAACGAATGGGTGGAGAGAGGTTCATGGCCTGGCATGGAATTGGTGCCCTTCCCCCCTGACCAGGGGGAGGATTGGAATCTCCCTTGGGTGTGGCTCCCTTGGGGGGCTAAGGAGGGACAGTAACTCCTGAAGCATGTCAGGAAGAGAGGGAAGGGTGCTCAGGATCTGTGTCCATTAACTAATGCCATGCAAGTCCGTGTAACTAATTATTCCATGCTTGAGATGGACAACAGACAGATGCTCACTGCTCTCGTTTATGGCTCTGCAGATGAATTGGGGTCTGGCTGATCTTGGCTGGCTGGCAGGGGACTCAAGCCCAGTCTCTGGACCGCGGACAGTGGTTAGAGGTACAGTCAGGCACCTCCCCTTAGTGTTACTTCTTCCAGGAAGTTCTCCCTTACTGACTCTCCCCCACCGGGGTCCCACAGCTTCTAGGGATCCTCCTATGATGGCTCTGCTCACTGTGTGTGACCACTGGCAGGTAGATGGCCGGTGCACACAGACCATGAGCTTGACCTCCTCTCCTGTGCGTCTATCTCCAGCACCGAGCCCAGGGTCTGGCCCAAGCAGGTGCCAAGCAAGCATGTGGGGGAAGAGTGGGTAACTGTGACAGTGAGGTCCAGGTAATAAGTGATGAAGGGGCTTGGAGAGGGAAGAGCTAAGCTACCAGAGCAGAAGAGGGGAAAGGGGACCCCATATGGGACAGGGACCTCCAGTGGGAAGGGCTGGGGGTGGCCTTGAGGTCCTGAGTTCTAACAGTCCAGAGAGGCCAGGGTAGGGGCTCTCCTGTGTGGCCAGAGCCACGGCAGCTAGAGCCAGGACCTTTGTGTGAAGGAGGAGAAGACGGCCTTCCTCCCTGAGGGGCCCCGGTCCCGGCCAGGACTCGTGAGCCGCCTGAGAACCCCTCAGCGGGGCCCTTGGGTAGGACACAACCGTGCACCGTGTGTGAGATTTTCTGGGGCGTGGGGGCAGGTGTCTGCATGTGGGGGCACGCGCGTGGGGCTGGTGTGTGTGTGGTACTTGTACACGATTTGTGTGTTTGCACCGCACTTTCTTTTTCTTTAATGTTTGTTTTCGTTTTTGTTTTTANAGCAGAAATCCCTGCCTGGCCTTGTTGGCGAGAGCACGCCCTCCAGAAGAGCTTTGCTAAAACCAGAATCGGGTCCGGAGGTGACGGACGGCGGGTTCGCCTTTCCCTGGTGAAGCTGCACCGGGAACAGTGGGCTCCCCTTTGGGAACTCAAGTTCATTAGGCCCCTGGCCCAGGACGGTCAGCAGGCCAGGGAGGGGAGGGGAGCAGGTGCTCCGTGCGCCAGGAGAGGCTGCAGGAGCTCCGGGGGCTGCCTGAGAACGTGCGGGGGGGACACAGCTGTCCTCACGGCTCTGACGCACCATCTCGACGCGCCATCTCGGGGGAGAAGACCTGGGGGGGCTGGACACTGAGAGGGGACAGCAGACACCCTCATCCCCCCGGCAGGTGGTGCGGCAGGGATTGGCTGAGGGTCCGCACGCAGGAACGAGCCCCGCACGAAGCTTCCCACGGGAGCTGTGACCCACCCCCCAACAGGGCAGGGGAACCCCTCCTTTGTGCTAGAGCATCATGGGGAAACACCCCACACCCTTGCCACTCAGGGCTCCTGGGGTGCCTTCTTTCCAGGAACTGCCCTTGCCCTTGATCCCTGGAAACCACTTCATCCTTGTTCACTCCCCAGCCTCTACCCTGCAAGCACTCCATCCAGGTGACAGGAGGTGGAGGGGACTTCAGCGCCCCCACCGCCCATACTACAGATGAGGACACTGAGGCCCTGAGGGCAGGGTCCCACGGTTACCGACAGAGCACTTCCCAGCATCCCATCGGGACGCGGGAGGTGCGCTCTCCATTTCACAGACTGGGAGAGGTGAACTGGCCCCAGCTCACACCGCTGGGGAGAGGAGGGGCCGCATTCCCCAGGGTCCCCTCTGCCTCCAAGCCCTTGTGGTGACTCCAAACCCCAAAGCTCAGTGTCCCACACGCAGCCATACATCAGAGGAGTCCAGTGAGAACTGCAGACGGTCTCTTCCAATGCCGTCGGCCAGGATAAGTGTCCTGAGGCTGACAAGTCACTCAGTGTCTCTGACCCTTAGTTTTCTCTACTGAGATAGGAATACTATTATTTACGTCCCTGTCTTCGTGGGAGACTTGGATAAATAGTGTGTGTCCTCCGAGCCCCTCACAAATGACAGTTCTCTTCCCTCTGGGCCACCACACTCTCCTGCCTCACTGTGTGTGGCTTTTATTCTTTCAGGTAATGAATGTGCACGAAATCATGTCCACTCTCCCACTGGGATCTGCTGGCATTGGGCTTAGGGTGAGGTTTGGGTGAAATCTTAATTTTTTTAATGTTTATTTTTGAGATAGGGAGAGACAGAGTGCAAGCAGGAGAGGGGCAGAGAGAGGTGGAGACACAGAATCTGAAACAGAGTCCAGGCTCCGAGCTGTCAGCACAGAGCCCAATGCAGGGCTTGAACCCACGAACCATGAGATCATGACCTGAGCCAAAGTTGGGTGCTCAGCTGAATGAGCCACCCAGGCACCCCTGGTCTGGGTGAAATCTGAGTGCTTTTAAAATTAGAACTTCGAGTATTGGCTTCATCACCCCCACGGAGGCACACACTGGTGAGCTGAGGTGTCACCTACACATAATTCCCCCCAGGCATCCATGAGCTGACCCTGAAAGCCTGCTGGGTGCAAGGCAGAGAACTGGGGTGCTGCTCTGGAAAAAGGTCCCATCCCACAACCCTGCCCCGTACCCTGTGTCAGCGACCTGGACACGCACTTAGGACAACCCTCTTCTGTGCACCCCCCAACCCCCCCCCCATGTGCCAGGCCTGTGCTGGGGATGAGGACACAATGGGGACCAGGCGGTGGAGGCCGGCTGGCAGAGGAAGGGGGCGTGTCAAGGAGGGACCGTGAGGCGCAGGGGGGCTGGCGCACATAGCTGCGCGCTCCGGCAATGAAGTCATTAATCCCTGGGCAGTGAGGGGGCCCACATCAGATGGGGGGCTGACCCAGCACAAGGGGTCGGCCTCAGGGCGGGCTCACCGTGTGTCAGCAAGTGCCATGTGGGGTCAGGCGGGTGATAGGTAAAGCCGCACGCGGGCAGGGCCAACCATGCTGGCAGAGGGACCTTGGAAGGCGGGAGTGGGGGTGGGCAGGCAGGAGAGGTCTCAATTAGAGGCCAGGTCTGTGAAGAGCCTGGGCTAAGTGGTAGGAGAGGTGGCCGGGCTGAGCCACCCACCAGTGAGTAGAGGAGTTGCTGGGGGCTCCTTCCTTCCTCCTGCAGAGTGGATTAAAGGCAAGAGAAATGGAAACCCAGTTAATTATGCAGGTGAGAAGCACCTGAATGGCAGACAGGGCTAAAACCCGCATTCCTGGGTTCTGATTTTCACACAGGGCTGGCCCTCCCCGCCCCAGGTGCCCGGCAGTGACTGAGTGGAGGTGTCCTCACTGTAACTTACCTCTTTTAGCCAAAAACTGTTCTTAACCATTTTTTTTTCTGGTAGAAAACCTTCTGTGGGAGATCATCCACACCCCTGAGCTCTCGAACAGGGGCGCTGTGTATTTCCCCCTTTCTAGATGACTCAGGGTCATTTTGACAACACTAATTAGTAGACTGGACTGTAATACTGAGTTACCCTCAGGGATTATCAAGGTATATCCAGGCTGCTTTGGTTTTTTAATTACTGCATCTGCATTTTACAGTTTTCCTGCCTCCTCTCTCATCATAAAGCTCTTCATACCACTCTCAGTATACCTGTCGTGGCCTGAGAAACTAGACCACCAAACTCGTCAGAACTGTTCATCAAGTAAGAGCAAACAGGCCCTGAGCGAGGGCCCAAGGGGCGTTTTTGGGGTTTTTTTCTTAATGTTTATTTATTTTTTAGAAAGAGACAGAACATAAGCAGGTAAGGGGCAGAGAGAGGGAGGGAGACACAGAATCTGAAGCAGGCTCCAGGCTCTGAGCTGTCAGCACAGAGCCGGACGTGGGGCTTGAACTCAAGAGCTGTGAAATCATGACCTGAGCTGAAGTCGGTCCGACTGAGCCAAGGGGCATTTTTGTAAGCTAAGTATCTGAGCTTTACTGCACAAATGGATATTTTAAACAATTTTTTCCCCATTTCAGAAACCGTTTTTGCCTACTTTCTGGCCTATGATGCCTTCCAAAAGTAGTGGATGCACCGGGTAAGTAAGGTTTTGCTAATGTGGAATTTGAGTTGTTTTAGTTCATGTGATCCTGTTCAAGGCCGTGAGGCTGTTGGGTTGAGTCTTACCTTCTTTTCCAGGGACAAAAGCAGAGCCTGAGGCTGGGGTGGGCCAAGATTAGACAGTGAGTCAAGATGAATCTCATGACCCCAGGCTTAGGAACCTTGCCCCAGGGCTGCACCAGACTTCCCATCCTAAGAACTGAGGGGCAGCGGCCCTGGGCTGGAAAGAGCCCCATCCTGGGAGTCAGCAGCTCCCAGCTGTAGACCTGGTTCCACACTCACCAGGTAGGTGGCCGGAGGCATCCCTTCTCTGGGCCTTAGTTTCCCTATCTGTAAAAGAAGGGTGAGTATATTAGTGTTTAAAGTATTCTTTCTACGATTCTTTTTTTTTATTTAATTTTTTTAAAGTTTATTTATTATGAAACAGCATTCACAAGCTGGGTAGGGACAGAGAGAGGGGAGAGGGAGAGTCCCAAGCAGGCTCCACACTGTCAGTGCAGAGCTTGAAGTGGGGCTCAAACTCACTNGGTGGCCGGAGGCATCCCTTCTCTGGGCCTTAGTTTCCCTATCTGTAAAAGAAGGGTGAGTATATTAGTGTTTAAAGTATTCTTTCTACGATTCTTTTTTTTTTATTTAATTTTTTTAAAGTTTATTTATTATGAAACAGCATTCACAAGCTGGGTAGGGACAGAGAGAGGGGAGAGGGAGAGTCCCAAGCAGGCTCCACACTGTCAGTGCAGAGCTCGAAGTGGGGCTCAAACTCACTAACCATGAGATCACGACCTGAGCGGAAATCAAGAGTCAGATGCTTAACTGACTGAGCCACCCAGGCGCCTCTAAAGTATCTTTTCCGTGATTCTTGAGTTGTCTTTGTTAATTAGCGGGAGAGAGAAGGAAGGAGGGAGAAGGGAGAGATTAACAGCTGCTCTGCGTGAGCCCTCCAGCCCCCAGATTCCTTCAGCCCCCCTATTCCATCTCCCTTGTGATGCATCCCTACCCAATCTAGTTTATACACAGCCTGACCCTCCCAGGAGAGCTTTTAAATTTCAGATTAGTCAGGGGTACCCGTCATGGGTGACATTATTAGCCATGGAAGGCTCCATCAATTAAGTGTCCGACTTGGGCTCAGGTTACGATCTCATGGCTCATGAGTCCAAGCCCCACATTGGGCTCTGTACTCATGGTGTGTAGCTCAAGTGGAGTTCTCTCTCTCCCTCTCTCCCTGTCTGCTCATTCCCCCTGCTTCAAAATAAATAAATTTTTAAAAAATGAAATAAATTTCAGATTAATCAACGAATATTCTACAGGCCTTGGGGGAAAGGCCTAATAATAATGACAAACTGTAGGTTGAGAGGGTCTTGCGGCCCAGGGCTATCATCCCATTCGTGGGGAGAGACTGCTGCCCAGAGAGGGGCTTGCCCATAGAGCGGGACTGGGCGGAAAACCACCATCCCCGGGCTCCAAAATCAACAATTCTTTAGCTACTTCTGTCCTTCGCGCCCTCCACCTGTGTCCCAGGCTTCGATCCACTTCTTACCTTGTCTAACAACTCGGGCTCCCAGGCAGGAAGCAAAAGGTGCGTCCAGTCACTCTGTGTGAGTCGGAGGAAAGCATTCCTCCTTGAGACGGACCAGGAGGGAAGGGGAAGTGGTGACCAGCTGAAGACACCAGGCAGTGTGTCCCCTGCTCTCCACCCACCAGCTGGACACCCTGGCCAGCCTCGTGGCCCCTTCCCAGCCTGTGCGGCCGTGGGCGGAGGTCCCCAGGTCTGCTCGCTGGAGCCCCAGCCCCTCCTCGCCTGCAGCGACAGCACGGGCCGCCCAGGCTTGGCGGCTTTCCTGGGCTGCTGCCTTATCGATTATTTCGGCTCCCTTTTTGCTGGGGATATCAATTTAGCGGGTTCCCGGGATGGCTGTGTTTTAACCTCTCACCCTGGTCTAGACTCGGCCGGCTCCCGCTGTCCCTCGGCCAGGAGGAGATGGAGGGCCCCGGGTCTCTCGGGCAGGCTCGGGAGCCAGCAGATTTCCAGGAACAGATGCTGGGATCACCCGGCGGCTCCGCGGCCCCGCCAACCTGCCTCCCTCCAAACCGGCCCGGTGAATTATTAAAGATGCAATTTCCTTTCATCTTTCCAGTAAAATCGCTCCCGGTGCCGTGATCCACTGCCTTCCTGTCACTGACTAGGCAGGGGCTTTGGCAGGACCCTTATTTACCCACTCCCTCCTCATGGCTGAGCCCTCCTAGGAGGCTGGAGGGGACTGACCCCTTCCTAAGAGAGTCCAGAAAGCCCAGGAGTCCTGAGAAAGTGAGCGGAGCAGAGGAGACTCGGAATCTGAGGATTTGGGGGGCTGTTGTTTTACAGCTAAAGGAAAAGGAGCCCAGAGAGGGGTGGTGTGCAGCCCCAGGTGGCACAGCAAGCCATCCGCAGAGCGGGGGCTGGAACCCAAACCCCGGTCTCCCCACTGAAGGTCTCCCCTTCTCCAGCTCCAGAACAGCCTCGGGATTCCCAGCCCTCTCCCCCAGGATGAGCCCCCCACCCCACCCCGTACCTCCCGGGACAGGGAATTGGGTCCGGCTCGTCGCCGCATTGATTTAGTCTGAGTGTGATTTACAGTCTTTGCTGGTTATTTACCATCCAGTCCCCACGCCTGCTGCAGCGGGCTAGCTGGACGTAAACCTGTGATTATTACCGCCCTCCTGGCAGTATTTACTGTTTCGGCTTTTACTCTCTACCCTTGGCGATCGGCACGGAGGACCAGCAAGCAGATGGCTCCCAGGGTCCCGGCCCCAGCCTGCAGCCGCCGCGTGGTCCCCCGCCCCAAGCACTCCTTCTCAAAGCACCTCCAAAAGCCACCTCCTGAGTCGCCCCAAAGTCACCCAAACACTTCTGCCTCGCCTCCTCCTGTGCTTCCGCCCTGAAGAGTGCTGGGAAAGTGTTTTGGGGCCTCCACTGCGGCCTTTTAGAAGGAAGCCATGTACCCCACCATGAACCAGCTGCTTGGGGTTCCAGATGACCACTGTCTCTTAGTCCTGCAGTCAAGTTCCCTCAGCCCAGCCAGAGGGTTCCCAGAGGGGCCCTCTGGGCCGCCCACCTCCTCCCCTGGCTTGGTCTCAGCTGCACCCAGCCAGGCTGCTGTAGGAGAGTCAGCCCCAAGGCTTTTCTCCATGACGAACAGAAAGCCTCTTGAGACAGAGGGGCCTCCAAAGGCACAGTGGAGGAGATGCAAACCCACACCCACCCCCTCCTTGGGGCAGGACTGTGTTCTGGGGCCCGTGTTAAGATCGTGCTCAGACCCTGAGGGGCCCAGGTTTGCGTCCCTGGCCTATGCCCACAGCTTGCCCCAGCAGAGGCTGACCTGGCTGGCACACCCACCCTCCCCTCGCCAGATTTGTGGGCCTGGGCTTTTCCAGCTCTGCTCCCACGACGGACTCCTTCACATCCCGCCTTTCCCTACATTTCCGGAAGGTGACCCTTGCCACACCTGTGTGCTACAGCTCACCACGCCCACTTCACATAGCATAAAACGAATCTTTTTCAAGGGACCAATTCGGTGGCACTCAGCACATGCACAGTGTACCACCTCCACCTCTGTCTAGTTCCAAATCCTTTGCATCATCCCCAAAGGAAGCCCAGTACCTATTAAGCACCGTCTTCCCAGTCCCTCCTCCCCAAGCCCTTGGCAGCCTGTAATCAGCTCTCCATCTCTGTGGATTTGCTTATTCTGGATATTTCACATTAAATGGAATCAAACAGTATGTGGTCCTTTGTGTCTGGCTTCATTCACTCAGCATAGATTGTCTGAGGTTCTCCCACGTCGAAGCATGTATCAGGACTTCATTTCTTTTTATAGCTGGATATCTCTTTGTACTGTATACCACCACCTGCTGATCCATTCATCGGTTGGTGAGCACCCCCATCTTACAGATGAGAAAACTGAGGCTCAGAGAAGGTAAGTGGTGGAAGGTCCCCTTCATCCTCCATTCTGCTCCTCATAGGCGGGCCTCCCCCATACCCGGGGCAGGGCTGAACCCTCAGACAGTGAGCATGATTGCCAACAGCCAAAGTGGTGGTGTGTGAGGGGGAGTGTGGTGCAGTGGCTAGGAGCCCTGCCTCTAAAGCCAGCTGCCTGGGTCCACACCCTGGCTCGGCCCCTCACGACCCAGGGAGTGTGCTTCGGGCACGCCATTTAACTTCTCTGTGCCTTGGTCTTCTCATCTCTAAAAGGGGGTGGTGATAATAATAATACTGGAGAGGGTGTTGTACATGTTCGATGAGCTACTCCTGTATACAATTCTAGAAAATGAAAACTAATCTCTAGTGACAGAAAGCAGATCAGTGGCTGCCTGGGGATGAGAGGAGGGGTCTGGCGGGAGAGATTACAGAGGAAGGGTTCTGAAGAAACTCTTGGGGTGGTAGATTCATTCATTATATTAATTGTAGTAATGGTTCCAGGAGTGGATGCGTGTGTCCCAGTTGATCAGATTGAGCACTTTAAACATGTTTCATTCACTGTACGTCAACTCTGCCTCCCTAATGCTGTTTAAAAATGTTACCTGGGGCGCCTGGGTGGCTCAGTCAGTTGAGCGTCTGACTTCGGCTCAGGTCATGATTTCACGGTTCGTGGGTTCGAGCCCTGCATAGGGCTTTGTGCTGACTGCCAGCTCAGAGCCTGGAGACTGTTTCACATTCTGTGTCTCCCTCTCTCTCTGACCCTCCCCTGCTCATGCTGTCCCTCTCTCCCAGAAATAAATAAAACATTTAAAAAAAAAGTTTACAAAAACATCACCTGAGCTAATACACGTAAGTCACTTAGCACGGCTCCAGGCATGGTGAGAGCTGGGTGGCTATTAAGTGCTGGTGTTGCTATTTCCTCCTGGCCCTGCCACCAACGCCCCCCACCCCTATTGAGGCTCCCCCTTCTCTTTTTATCCTTAGCTCTTCAGGGTCCCCCAGGCAGCCAGCTCTGTGTCTGGCTAACCGTGTGCATACATGCTACCAAATTCTGATTCTCCAGGAGCAATTGTTCAATAGCCACCCACCCCTCTTCCTGCACCCCTTCAATTCCTACTGTCACCCCAACCGCCCACATCTACTAACTCAGGGGCCCTCTTCCAGCTGGGTCCTCATTACTCAGTACCACTGGATGCCAAATATTTTAACTCTTACCTCACCTTAGATCACCTTCACCCATGACCCGGCCACACTGCTGGGGTCACATGGACATGTCGGGACCCTCCCAAGCCCAGGTGTCCAGTAATGTTGCTATCCCAGAACCCTGCGACAGCAGAGAACAGGAAGCCCGGAGAACATCAGAGACTCTCAAAGACAACCTGGCCCGGGACTTAGGAGTCACGTCCTAGCTGGACATAGGTTATTATTTGGTTTTCTTGGCTTTTCTTCAACATTTCCTCCTCCAACTACCCTAAGCTCTGAACACGAGACTTTTGCTGAACTGAAAGGCAAGGAGGGTGTAGACCTTGACTCCATTTCAGAGGCGGGGCTGGGCTGGGGCGTGGGGGAGAAGAGTGGAGGGGGCAGGACCCTGGACAAGGGCCCTGGCGTCCTCCTGATACTGGCCCTCCCCAGGGGCACCTGTAGCACTTGGGTAGGATGCTGCCCTCATGTCAGGACACAAACCACTATTCCTTGCTGTCTTCTAGGGCTAAATGAGCCTGGTACAGAGCAAGCGTCAAAGAGTGGAAGGAAAAGATACAGAATATGGGCATTTACAGGCCCAGTGACAGAGCCCGGGAGCCCAGAGCCTAAAGAGCATTTGTAGCTTCTTGCATGAAGAGGAGGCTACAGACCTTGCACCTGCCCCCACCTCCTCCACAGGGAGGCCCTCAGTCTCCCTTCCCCATCCTGGGCAGGGCCGCCGGCAACCTTCCCTACCCCCAAGCTGTCCTCCTTTCTGATACCGCTCCCTCCCCACCTACCCCTAAATCATCATCATACATTTGGCCGTCTTGACCAAATTTGGGCATCTTTCCTCAAAGTAGGTACTTTTTTTAAAAATTTTTTTAATTTTTTTATTTTTTTGAACACATTATCATGTTGCATTTATTTTTTTTTTTACAAATAGTTTATTGTCAAATTAGTTTCCACATAACACCCAAGTGCTCATCCCCACAAGTGCCCTCCTCCATGCCCATCCCCCCTCCCCCCCACATCCATCAGTCCTCAGTTTTTGTCAGCATTCAAGAGTCTCTCATGGTTTGCCTCTCTCCCTTTCGCCCACCATTTCCCCCCTTCTTCTCCCCCTTGTTCCTCAGTTAAGTTCCTCCTAAAAAAATATGGAATGCTTCACGAATTTGCGTGTCATCCTTGCACAGGGGCCATGCTAATCTTCTCTGTATCTTTCCAATTTTAGTATATGTGCTGCCGAAGCGAGCACCAAAGTAGGTACTTTTATGAGATGGGTGGGGAAGAGTCCCCTTTATACCCTGGCCACCTCTCCAGCCACTCCCCAACAATCTATAGATGGCTTCAGGGAGCCCCTCCATGGCAAGAGGAGGCCATACTGAGGGACAGATGAGGCACCAACCCCCATGCCTAGGTCAGTGCAGATTTCTACTTCTAGTTTCTGGAGACCAACTTTCCCACCAAAAACAACTGAGAGAAATATGAGTACAATATGTTTTTTGAAATCTGTGTGAAGCCATTATAGAGGTATAGAGGCCTTGATCCTGGAGAGAAGAGATATCCAAAGAGATGAGCTCAACATTTTGGCCTTTTTTCCCCTTAGTGAACAGAAAGTGGAGACCATTTTCCGTCATTTCATCGGGTTAGGGAAAGGGGTTGTGGTGCGTGGAGTTCAAGCATCTCTGGGGAAAGGAAGGAGCCTTTTTTTTTTTATATAAAGGTTTTAGTTGAACCCTTGAAAAGTACATCAAGAATAGATCAGATTGAAAGATTGAAGACAAAATTGAAACCCAATTTCAAATAAACTTAATTCCAGATTGTATTAAAATGAGTTGCCTGAATCCTCACTCCCTTCCAGAAACAAGAATAAATCCTCTGTGGATCATCCAGAACTTCAAATTATTTCTAGAATTTTTCCATACACAATGGCTGGCAGTCAATAAAATTTACCAGGCAAATCAGGAGACAAGATCATATAACTGAAATCAAGAGAAGAAGAAGAAAAAAAACAACAGATAATAGCAATAGATGCAAAGAAGATCCAGATACTGACATTTAAAATAACATTTTAGGGGCACCTGGGTTGCTCAGTCAGTTGAGCGTCTGACTTTTGGTTTCAGCTTAGGCCATGATCTCATGGTTCAAAAGTGTCACGCTGGTGTGTGGAGCCTGCTTGGGATTCTCTCCCTCTCTCTCTGCCCCTCCATCTCTCTCTCTCTCTCTCTCAAAATTAATAAATAAACTTTAAAAATAAAATAACACTTTAAAATAATTGTGATTAATATATTCAAAAAGTAGATGAGATAAAAAATTTAAGCAGAGAACTGGACTTTTTTTAAGTTATCAAATGGAAATTCTAGGAATGAAAAGTATAATAATCATAAATAACAATATAATGGGTGGGTTTCACAGCAGACTGATGCAGCTAATAGAGGATTCATGAACTGGAAAACAAGGCAATATAAAATATTAAACACTGAAGTACAGTGAGGAAATTTGATGGAATATAAAAGCAGAGCACACGAAGAAAAACGCTTTTTAAGAAATCTCTACATTTGCCTCCATAAAGCACAGTATATGTGGTTCGCATGTTCAGCGTTCTATAGTGTAGTGTCTGAGTGTGCATGGACAGTATGTAAAAAAGAGTACATCTGGGGTGCCTGGGTGGCTCCGTTGGTTAAGCATCCAACTTCGGCTCAGGTTGTGATCTCATGGTTTGTGAGTTCAAACCCCACACTGGTGCTGACAGCACAGAACCCACTTTGGATCCTCTCTCTCTCTCTCTCCCTCTCTCTCTCTCAAAAAAAAAAGTGGGGGAAAGCCCTTGGGTGGCTCAGTCAGTTGAGCGTCCGACTCTTGATTTCAACTCAAGTCATGATCTCACAGTTTGTCGGTTCGAGCCTCCGGTCTGGCTCTCTGCTGAGAGCATGGAGCCTGTTTGGGATTCTCTCTCTCACTCTCCCTCTGCCTTTCCTCATTCATGCTCTCTCTCTCTCTCAAAATAAATAAATATATTTTTTAAAAAGAGTACAGCTGTAAATTTTAAATACAGCATTTAATTGCATAAAAGATAAGAAGCTGGAAGCCTCATGCATTAAATATCAATTTGATGAGATCCCATGATGTATCGGGCTATGGGAAGAATGGGCTTCCGAGCCTGCTGCCTGAATCCTGCCTGTCCCCTGCTATTGTGTAGACCTTGGCCCACATCCCATAACCTCTCTGAGGCTGTTTTGTTATCTATACAAGTGGTGTGGTGTTGTCACGAGGATCACAGAGGTCCTGTGTGTGCACGTACCCATGGGGCACTTCATAAGTGATAGCAAAATTAATGGCTTTATTTGGGTCTTCAGGAGCTGACTTCTCTCGGATCTCTCTCTAGCACCAAAGCTGTTACTCCATGGAAGTGTCTTGAATTTAGGTTCCCACCCCACCTGAGGGAAGCATGTGACATATTCATTTACACCTAGGAAGTCCTTAACGGGATGCTT
This sequence comes from Crocuta crocuta, assembly GCF_008692635.1. Lineage (NCBI taxonomy): Eukaryota > Metazoa > Chordata > Mammalia > Carnivora > Hyaenidae > Crocuta > Crocuta crocuta. Next base: position 16,255,118 of record NW_027532203.1, on the reverse strand, counting down.
GCTTCCAGAAGGAGTAGTGCAGGGAAGAGGCGACACTTAACTGCTAGAGAAGGCTCTGGAATGGTGGGTCTTCAGACACAGGCAGGCCCTTTAGGAGAGGGGGCTTTGAGCAAAGGATTCTTCCTGCCTTCTTTGATCCACAGCACATGGGTGAGCTCCCCAAGTCCCACCTGTGGCTCTCACCCTGCTGGCCAACCTCGTCAGATCACTGGCCCTCTTTCAACTCCATGACCCACCCGTCTCTCGCCTACGTCAGGCCCTTTACCATGTTATTCTATGTGCCGGGGATGTGCTTGTCCACGCCCTCCTCGCATCCCACTCCTGCTCATCCTTCACGTCTCAGCTCAAATATCACATCTCACAAGGACCTTCCCTACAGTCCTGACTGGATTACGTCCCCTTTCATGACCCTGATTACACTAAGAAGTCACTTTGTCCGTGTTCTTATTTCTTAACTATAAATTCCTCCTATTGCTGAAGACAGCATCTCTGAAGAAAAGAAGCTTTTTCTGAAGAAACTTAACTTCACTCCGAGTTTGAGACCAGAAGGGTCAACCTTCAGTCATTCATTCATGAAACATCTCAAGCATTTACTCTGCCAGGCATAGTGAAGGCACCGGGGGTCCAAGATGAACAAAACAGACCGAGTCCCTACTCTCAGGGATCTGGGAAGAGACAGACATAAACAAAAACAAACACCAAACCTGTGAGAGGTGCTGAGTGCAGCTGAGAAAAATACACCTGTAAAAGGAGAGGCAGAGGGTGACCTAGAGGACAGATGGCATTTCAGACGGCGTGAGTCGTCAAGACCTCTCTGATGAGGTGTAACCTCATTCAAGTAACCGCTGAAGGAAAGGATGGTGCTGGCCATGAAGAGAGGAGGGTGGAACTTTCTAGAACTTCAGAACAGGGTTTGTTATGCTTGGCAAAATAGGAGCCTGTGTTTGTGTTTATTTGGTTTCCGAAGCAAATTGTCTCTTGTGATTGAATAACATAAATCAAAAGCCTGAAAATATGCATGCACTTTGACCCACAAGTCCACTTAGGAATGCAGCCACAGGAAAAATAATGCATACACATATATTTATTCATAAAGATACTAAGTAAGTGAGAAAAATGAAAAATATAGAGCTCATATCAATGTTCAATATAATGGAAGGGGTTAAGTAATCCACACAACGGAATACAGGGCAACTACTAAAAATATGTAGAATATTTAATGACTTAGGGAAATGTTCATAACCAAGCGCTAAGTCATAATCTATCCCAGTACCGTTTCACGAAGAAAAGAAATATATGTGTGGAAACCTTCTGAAGGCATACGCACCAAAGTGTTGGCAGTGGTTATGAAGGAGTGTAGAGCTGTGGTTGACTTCCGCTTTTTCTTCTTTTTACTTTTCTATTGTGTCAAGCTTTTGCATTGAGCGTATCCCATATTAATTTTGCAATTTGAAAATGTTATTAAATAAAATAAACCTGGGGCACCGGGGTGGCTTAGTTGGTTAAGCGTCCGACTTTGGCTCAGGTCATGATCTCACGGTTTGTGGGTTCAGGCCCTGCATCGGGCTCTGTGCTGACAGCCAGCTCAGAGCCTGGAGCTTGTTTCAGATTCTGTATCTCCTTCTCTGTCTGACCCTCCCCGACTGACTCTATCTCTATCTTTCTCTCAAAAATAAATAATACAACATTAAAATTTTAATAAATAAATTAATTAATTAAATTAAATAAACCTAGCTGTCCCTAATACATATTAGTTTACGCACTGAATAGATTTGAATTGAGGGCCCACTTTGTGCCAGTCGGTAACATTCTAGTGAGAGCAGACAAGTAGACAACGGAGCAACTAGCCGTTGGCATATCGTTGCGAAGGGCCGGGAAGGGCCCAGCTGGAAGGGCTGAAAGGAGCCAGCAGGCTTCTACTCTGACCGTGGAATGACAGAAAGCACAGTGAGGCTTTGAGGATGCTGTGAAGGCGAGAAGGACGTTCTGCTTCTCTCTCCTCGTGGAGGTATAGGGCAAAGTCAACGACTGAGCGTGGGCAGGGGTGGGAGATTTGAGAAAGTGCGAAATCTGAAGGAAGCAAAGTTCCCCAAAAGCACAGCAGACCCTCCAGGCAGGGCCGAGGCCCTCCTGGAAGCCAGTGATATGCCCAGTCAGCCCAGCTAGAGGATTTTCTCTGGCAAGGTTCAGCTGCTTGGGAAAGGTCGGGATTCTCCAACAAGATATGAGAGAGAGAGGGGGGTCAAAAACGGTGGAGTTAAAGCCCCAGAATGGTAAGATGGAAAAATTACTACTGTTAAGGGTCCATCTGAGGCTCGGTGGATAGAGCTAGAGGCCCAGAGCATAGGCCGGGCCATCAAAGAGACAGTGAGGCCTGAGCCCAGGTCTCCAGTGGAGAATGTCCTAGACTGCCTGGAGAGGACAAGTGTGCTAGAGGTGAAGCATCAAGGAACTGAGACTTGGACTGTGGTCCCCCCCGCGGAAAGTCCCAACAGGCTGAGGACAGAGCCAGCATCCCAAGGAATGATGGGGAGCGACCAGGACCGGAGGCCAGCGGACACCAGCCAGGAGGAGGCAGAGAGAGAGTGTGTGCCCCAGGGCGCGACCGCCAAAAAGAGCTGGGGGTTCAGAAGGAGGAGGGAGGAGGGGGGCTGGAAGCTGCCATGTGAGCAAACATGGTGGCCGCCCGCACACGCATGGGTCCTGAAATGGAAGCTGAGGTGGGAGAAAGTGCCTTGGCTGCGAGAGCTTCGTGGAAAGCAGCGGCCTGGGGACCACGGGCCATTCGCTCAAGAGGCTGAGGCTACAGGCACACTCGTGATGGCAGATCTGGTGTTGCAGGGCCCAAGGAGGGCCGAGGCTGTGTCAGATCAGGGATGTCAAGAAGGGGTGAGAGTCTGGGGGAGGACAATGGATAGTTCTGGAAAGCTGGTCTCCCTTGGGGATGGAGAAAAAGAGGGATGTAGGGGGATCGAACAGAGTTAGTCTCAGTTCGTATCCCCAAGTCCAATCCAGGTTCCAGATCCGGAGCAGGGATGGGGTTTGTGAGGGCTGGGGGGTGGGAAGCGTGAGTCACTGCTGTTGGCTCTTCTGGGGCTCAGCCTCCAAGCATGTCGGTGAGTGGACACCCAGCACCAGTGAGGGAAGCGGTAAGTCCCTAGGGTCACCTAAGGGAACAGAGAACATGTGTCCTACCACAGACTCAGGGAGATTTGGCCCAGGCCACGCAACCCAGGGATCCTACCCCCAAGAGGGGCTCTGGGAACCCCACCTCCCGGGAGGAGGAGACAGGGCTCACCGGGCCTCCTCCTCTCCCTTCGGGAGGCACTGCTGGGCCCTGAGCAGGCTACACGTGGCTGTCCTGACTCACTGGCGCTGGATGGTCCCCCGTCCCAAGCATTCCACTGAGTTTTAATGCAATGCTGGACTTGTTAAAGGAGTAAATTTAGCTTTTATGGGAGAAGCAGCCAAGCTCGGTCAGGGAGGCTGAGGCGGGGCCAGGGGTTCCTTGTCCGCCCCCAGCCTCTCAGGAGGAGCCTGGAAAGATGCCTCCTGTCCCCTTCCGCACCCGCCACCACCTCCCCCTGCCTCTGCTCCCTGTCCCGAGGAGAGCTCCCAGGTGAGGTGGGAGTCCCTGGAGAAAGAGGAAAGATGGGGAGGGACCCCCCCCAAGTGCTGCCATCTGTGCGAACACATGGGGCTGACCCGCTGCTCCTCTCCCGACCCCACCTGTAAAATAAGACTGCTGTGCAGCCCCTCGAAGGGTGGCCGGGCTCTCAGAGCGACCGGAGAGAAAGCCTGAGGGCCAAGCCCCCGTCTTCCCCGCTCTGTGAGTCAGGGTCCTCGCATCCCAAGACGGGATTATGACCGGAAAAAAAATAGGGAAAATGATGGAAAGTGTGGGGAAGCCCTTACGTCGGGGTGCAAGTGGGACCCCGAGTGAGAGACGGGAAGAAAATGTGGGTCGGAGGAGTCTTAGACCACTGCGGGGTCTAACACTGACAGTCACGGGTCTCCCAGCATCCAGCCTGCCTCGGTGGCCCGGCCAGGCTGGGGGCAGCCTGTGGGCCTGGCAGCCGTGATTCCCGTAGGCAGCCCCAGGGTCAGCTCTGCGCCTGTAGTTGGAAGACGAGAGTGAAAGACCCAAATCCAGCCCTGGCCCCCCTCCTTACTTCCGTGGGGCCCACGGTGCCTGGCTCAGCCTCTCTGTACCTCTTTTCCTTGGCAATAAAACACCCACCCCAGGGGGAAGTAGTGAGGAGTTCATTATGAACAACAAAGCAACCAGCCAGGCCCTAGTACATCAGCACTGGAGTTACCCTTTACCCCGTGAGGCTGACACAGGCTTTCTCAACTAAGGGAAGAAACCAGGACCCCAGGGTGTACCCCTGCTGTAAGGGGACCAACAGACCTCTCTCTCATTCTCTCCCATTTCTTCTCCTCCTTCCTTTCTACCGCTCCTTGTCATTTCCTGTCAGAGCATCCCTGACACTGGCAGACACCTCCTCCTGGGGGCCTTCCCAGCTTTCACCCCTACAGGCCTCTCCCTTCTCTTCAGAATCTCACTGCCCAGGAGGACACTTATCGGATTTAAACATCTCAACCCTGCTCGGCGTTGAGCTCCCAAGAGGCCTGTCTCGCCTTCTGCGTCCCTCAGCACGGGCCGAGCGCACAGAAGTCCCTGGATTGGTGGACAGCCCTCCCAGAATGCCACGCCGGCCTTTGGCACCGCCTGCTGCCGTGGGGGCTGGAAGACACCATTTATGTGTCCTGATTCTATTAATTAGGCTTATCGCCTGTCTGCTCTGCCTCCTGAGCCCGCGTGAATGTTCTAGTCTGCGCTTTGTACACACGTTAACACAGAGCAGGGGAGCGGGCCTGGGCGCTCCAGTCGGCAAGAGCACAGCCAGGCAGGGGGCATCAGCCTCAAGGATTCAACCTGGCCACCCCTAAAGCCCAGAGTCTGGGGGAGATGCCCCCCCACCTCTCTAATATGGTCGCCCCTGCCTGAATGGGAGGAAGGACCTGGGACCAGAGGAGATGGAGCCCCCCACCCCTGCCTTCCCAATCCTGTGGGACTAACCCAGGGCCCACGCCCTGTGCTCCTGGAGCAGGAGAGGCCAGGGAAGCCCCCACCACTGCCCCCCTGTGGGGAGCAGCAAGCCTCCGCTGCAGGAACAGCACCCGACACATGGTCCCCACAGCACTCCCGAGAGCAGGAGGGGACAATACAGTCCTTCTCATGGTACGTGAGGACGCTGGGGCCCCCAGATGCCGAACGTCTCGCCCCAAGTCACAGCGTTACAAACAGATCTACCCCCGAAACGGAATCCCAGTGCCCTTGTGCTCCCTGCCCTCACCCCTCCATGCCCCTCCCCCACCGCCTGCTGAGAGATGCCCCTCGATCCCCGGGTATGTGTGACTTGTCGTCTCGTGGCCCGTTCCCTCACGGGTGAAGCACTGCTGGTGGCACCCAGGCTGCAGGGCTGTGGGGAGGCTGGCGGAGAGGAGGAGGCCTCTGGGGAGATGGGCATCTGACCCCAAAGCCGGAGGTGCGGGGTCCTCACCGAGGCCTGTGCAGCCCCAGCGGGGGGCCTGGCTCTGCACTAGGCGCTGGGCTGCAGGGTGGGGCTGTAGCTGTCACCCGGGCTTCTCCAAGGCCAGCTGGGCACACACAGCTGTGTCCAGGGACCTTGCTGTGGCACGGGAGCTGCCGTGTTCTGTGGAGAATGAGGTTCGTGCGGGGAGGGAAGGACACTGGGGACCCCTGCTCAAGTGGGGGTTCCTAACCAATGGGGACTAAGCCAGCTATGGATGGGGACACGTTCCGACAGCCACATGCTTCTCTGTGAAAACAGAAGTCTGTTTTTAAGGGTGCCTGGGCCTGGAGAAAAGGCGAGTCTCTGTTCTGCTGCCCCTTGGCTGTGTGACCTTGGGTGAGTCATTTTCCTCTCTGGGCACAGGGTCCTGTCTCTGAGCTCCCTGCCTCTGTAAACGAGGGGTGGGGAGGTGGGGGCTTGGTTCAGGAGGCCTGGCGGAAGCTGGAAGGCGTTTCCCTCTCCTGTAAAGGAAGACGGTGTGAGCGTCCTCTGAGGCCCAGCGTGCACACATTCCAGGCCCTGTGGACACCCAGGGTCCCGTGCACAGAGGCCCAGGAGGGATGCTGAGAAGGATAGGAGGAAAGCCAGGGCCACGCTGACCTGCAAGGTCTGAGAAAGGCCGGGGCCCCTGCTCTCTCCCCCTGCGAGGGCCTGCGCGATACCCTCAAGGCGTTAGCCTGTACCTTGTTCCCAGACCACCCTGCCCCACCACAGGGAGATGTGAGCCTCAAACAGCCACAGTGGTGGCCCTCTGGGACCCTCCTTGGCTCTCTCGCACCCCCAGCTCACTGGAGGGGCATGAGCTGCAACAGGGGACCGCAGCGGGGGTCTGACAGTCAGATCCTTTGGCTTTTAAACCCCGGCGCTATAGCACCAGGCAGGCCACTTAACCCCACTGAGCTACGTACGGTTTCTTCATCTATGAGGCTAATCTGAATGTTTACTGCACTTGACATTTAGATCGTTTCAAAATATTATATGAGAAAATGAACACAAGGTATTTTCAGACTTGGTGTGTAGTAAGCGGTCAATTAAAAGTTAGCCTTTAGTAACTGAACACAGCTTATGAGGGGGACATGGCCCAGCCATGCCTCAGGGACCCCCAGGGATAGGAACAGGGCTCGAAGGACCCCGGTGCCGAGTCTGAGAAGCGCGCTAAACACAGGCCCACCGTGCAGGCCACGCCGAGAAAGGCAGAGCCCTGGGAATCCAGCCTGGCAGCCCTACCTCTCCAAGGTCTGGTGTTTGAATCCCCCTCCTGGACTCACAGGCTGGGGCCCTGCAGCCCTGGGAGCACACACGGACCGTATCTCACCTCAGCAGGCTCAGGAGCGAGAGGTGCATGTGCGCGCGCGCGCGCGCACACACACACACACACACACACACACACACACACACACACACAGCACTGGGCACCCCGGGAGGATGTGGGCCCTGAGTCTGGCAGGTGTGTGCATGGCCCCGTCCGTGGGACGGAGAAGACGCCAGCACGGTCCTGGTGGAAGGTAAGAACACATTTCCAGACGGTGCTGCCAGGTCTCGCCATGTTCTGGCTTGTTGACACAGTGATGGCATAATTACAGTTTCAATCACAGATTAATAATAAGTCATTTTTGCAAACAAGGAGGCAGGTCTGCACTGGAAAGGGCCCCAAAGGGCCTGTCGCCTCTGCTCTCTGAAGCTGCTGGCCACTGTTTGATAGGTTTTGCCTAGCTGAGACTTTTCTAAGGTAGGATCATAATAACAACCACAACCTCCCAGGTAATAATATCCCTGCTGCCCCACTGGTCTCCAGAGAGGAGACGGTGATAGAATTTGCTTTGGAGAAGGCCTGTGTGTGTGTGTGTGTGTGTGTGTGCGCGCGCGTGTGTGTAAGAGATAACCGTGTCAATCAGGATCTGGGGGTGAATGACCACAGGTGCTGGCTTGTGTGTATTTGATGCGTCCGTGTGTGAGCAGGTGTGTATATTTGGGAGTGTGTATGTCCCCGTGTGACATTAGCAGTCCCCAGAGAGAACTCTGCCCCAGAGAGGCCAAGGCCCCTCTTCACTCCCTCCTTCTCCCTGTGCTGAAGACTGAGAGGGACAGAGGAGTCTCTGCACCTCCAAGGTGTCCCTGAAGAGAGCTTTAGGGTACAGCAGAGGACCCAGCAGGGGGTAGGTCAGCCCAGTCCCTGCCGGGGCTCCCAGCTCTGGCCGAGAACCTGCCCGGATACCTCTGTGAGGTTGGCAAGCAGCTAAGAATAACAGTGACAATCACAACCACTTATGTGTGTTCAAAGCTTTTTTCTTTTTTCTTTTCTTTTATCTCTATGATCTCATTTGATCACACAACTACCTCGAAGGGAAAGAGGGCAGGCCTCAGGGCTCCCTCAGCCCCAGTGGAAACAGGAGTTCAAGGAGGAGGCAAGGGACCTTCTCGCGGAGACCCAGCTGCTGGCCCTAGGGCCTCGGACGTTCCTGCAGCCGGATGGGATCGCCGGCCTTCTGCTTGGGCCGAGGATGGGGCCTCCACCGGACCGTCCGCCCTCTCCATGACAGACGGCCCCGGGGCACCGAGCAGCCGGCCTTCAGAAGCCCCCGTTAACATTTTCCAAATTCTCTTTGGGGCCAGGGGGATGACAGTGTGAATCTGCAGACTGAGGTCCCTACAGCCAGGCAGCCCTGGCCCGGCCTCAGGCCAGCCTCTCCGTGCCTGACTCTACCGCCACGTTTCCCTGCAGACCAGCCGTGCCCGCGCAGCTGAACCCGGCCCCTCAGACGGAGTGACTCGGTGAGCTCATTCCCCACGGCCAAGCCTGGCTCAGGTGGTTTTAACAGTCCCGTGGGTGAGGTCCTGCCCAGGCGCTGTCCTGTTGGTGCCTTAGGCGAGAGCACAGAGCCCCAGCGGAGGCCAGTGGCCAAGATGGAGGTGAGGAGGAGGGGCCCCCACAGCCTCGGCTTCCTGCTGACTGGCCCTGCTTCAAGCCCCTGGGGTCCCTGGCTCTTCCTTGGGGCTCCTAATCACCGAGCATGCCTGAAGGTCAGGTCCGGTGCCCCGTCCCACCAGCAAAGGGGCCGCCATGCTGTTCCTCTTGCTCAGCTGTCTGACTGCCACGCAATTCCAAGCAACTGGAGGCAGCATTCAATTACAGCCAAGTGGAGGGAGGGCCCGGGGAGGTGGGTGGAGAGTCCCATCTCTCATCTGGGGAGCCTGAGGTGGAGCACCACACAGAGGCAAGGGATGAGTCAGGCCGGGGCACCGCCTGGGCAGCCCGTGGAGCCTCATGGGCAGGAAGAAGAACCCAAGCCGAAGTCCTGCCCGAAGGGCTCACCACAGAACCCCAACTGGGCAGATCTGTGGGGCTCAGACGGGACCAATCCCTATGTCTCCCATGGACAGAACCTGGGGTTTTCCAGACCTTTGCTCAAAACACTCCGAGGCTACAGAACAGTGAGTTTCCAGGTTAAAGACCTGGTACTCAAAGCCCCTCGCAAGTTGGCCCCTAGCCACTGGTCTAGCTCTCCAGCACTTCCAGGGAATTATCTTCTTAGGATCTCTGCCTGATCAATTCCCCCTCCCCTACCACCGGGTCCATGGTCAACGCCATTGACGCTCCTCCTCTCTATCAGAAGTTCAGCCAACTCTCAAACTGCTGCGCGCACTCCTGCCTCTCTCTGCGGGCACCCAGCACCATGTCAGGCGTGCTCAGCGAGCATTTCCGGGTCTTACAAATGCCTGGCTGGGAGGCCACCTTAGCTGATGGCTCTGCCCTCTAAGCCCTTGGAGAGGGAAGTATATGAGCTGTTCTCTAAGTAAAGCTTAGGGCCCCAAAGCCAGGCAGGGCTGAATATCCCCACTCCCTGTGTCAGCAGGGGCTCCAGCACCTCCCCCCCCAGGGGGCTCCAGATCCACATCCTGGTTAACAGACCCAATAATGGAGGACTGAGGCTAGCCAATGATGGGGTTTTTAAAAATACACAGTTTCTACCCCTCTTCATCCCAGACCCTATTTCCAGTCACTAAGAATATTAGAAACATTCTTCTGTTCTGACTGTGATTTTTTTTGTTGCTGTTCTTTTATGTTTTTGTCTCTGTTGCAGGCTTTGAATGATACCAATAGATAAGAATGACCAAGTGGGGCACCTGGGTGGCTCAGTCAGTTAAGCATCCGACTCGGTTCAGGCTCAGGTCATGATCTTATGGTTTGTGAGTTCGAGCCACGCGTCAGGCTCCGTGCTGACCATGCAGAGCCTGCCTGACATTTTCTCTCTCTCTTTCCCTCTGTCCCTTCCCCACTCTCTCTCAAAAGTAAATAAGTAAACTTTTAAAAATTAAAAAAAAAAAAAGAATTATGGAGGGCTGCTTCTGGGCCAGGCACTGTTCTAAGTGCATTAAATATATTGACTCCTCTAAGTCCTGTGTCACCCTTTAGGCCAATATTTCTCAATCAGGGTCAATATGGTCACCAGGGGACATTTGGCAATATCTGGAGACATTTTTGGTTGTCACAACTTGGGACAGGACGTACCTCTGGGATCTGAAGAGCCAGGAAGCTGTTAAACATCATACGATGCACAGGAGAGCCCCTCACAGGGAAGAGCCACTGAGTCCCCAGTGCCAACAGTGTTGGCACTGAGAAGCCCTGCTCTGAGACCTAGAGTCTAAGCCAAGGCCTATGATCCTCATCTCACTTTCCCACTGAGTGAACTGCAGCCCAGAGAAGTTAAGTGACTTTCCGAAGGTCACACAGCTAGTCAACAGGTAGCTTTAAGCCAAGCAGCCTGGGGCCACAGTCCACACATCTGGCCTCACTGTGTGGTATCTCACTTCACCCCTCTGGCCAGGATCCCTTCCATGTGGGCTCTTCCTGAGGCTGAGGCTTCCCAGTCAGAGTCCCCAAGTCCTTAGCCACATTCTAGCCCCGAGAACCTAGGACAGCTTGCACCAGGCCCCCCACCCAGGCCTGCAGCCACACTAACTTCTTTCCTCTGAATGGGGTCACAGCCCCACATGAGGTCTGGCCTGTACAAAAAGCACACAGGTGCCCAGGCTGGGATCGCACCTCCTCCTTCGCACCCCCCTCACCGGGTCCAGGGCCATGCACCCACAGCTGGGCTTCAGTCAGTTTTCTGTGGCTTGGCCTATGACATAAGGGAGTGGTAGGAAGGTTCTGGTGCAGAGAAGATGAGGTGACTGGCAGACATATGTGAGGCTAAGGGCCGTCAGTTTGTCTCCAGGTGCCACAGGGCCTAAACTGGAGAGGAAGCAGCCTGAAATGAGGAGCCTGTTGGGGCCTTCCAGCCTGCACGCAGGAGGAAGAGGCCATGTGCAGAGGGAGGCAGACACCAGCGCTGGCACTGCCTGTCTCAGGACGCGGACCCCAGCTGGGCCAGGCCTCGAGCCGCCCTCCCACTTGTGAGGCAGTCGGCCAGGGTGAGGGGCCCAGGCTGAAACTAGATGCAGAAAAAGCCAGCTAGCACAGTGAGAAATCTCTCCACTGCTGGCCTGCTGCTTTGGCCGGGCAAGGGGCGGGGGGGCGGGGGGGAGGACCGGGAAGATGCATCAGGGAAGGAGGGGCTCCTTCCTTCTTCCTGTCCAGCCCTACGGTCAGGGTCTGGCACAATCCAGGGGTCCCCAACAGATCCTGCTGCTGATTACCTGCCTGCTAGAGGGGCGTGGTGGAAGAGGGAGGGAAACATGGCAGAAGGAGACAGGGGCCAAAAATAAGAAGATGGGAGAAGCCACATGATGAAAGATGAAAACCTATATAGAGGAGGAAGACCAGCTCAGCAGAAAGAGTAAGTAAGGCTGCTTCCTGCAGGAGCCCCTCACAGGCAGCACAGGCCCCCTCGGGCCCCCCAGCTTGGGGCTCCCCCACCAGGCCTCCCAAGGATGCCCATTTCCCAGGACTAGCTCACTCTGCCTCCCTGGAGTCTGGCTCTTGCCTCACAGTCACCCCAGGGCTTATCTGCTTCCCTCGTCAATGCTCAGGTCCTCTGGCTGCTTCGAGATGCATCACCAACTCACACGGTCTTCTCTTCACGTAGTTAAAGAGCAACTTCCTGCCTCTGCCAGAGATCTTCATACGACATGCTTAAAGGAAAAGGGAGAGGCAGGAAAAGCCATAACACAAAGTACATTATTATGCTTTAATATATTATCTCATTCATCCTTGTAACATGCTTGCTACTGTATCCCCAGCACCTCTCACAGTGCCCAAAACAGTAAGCATTTGTCCAGAAATCACAGGGCAATCGAAAAATGAAATTAAGAAAACAATTCTATTTCCTTTTTCTTTTTTTAAGTTTTTTATTTAATTCAGCAATCTCTACACCCAATGTGGGGCTCAAACTCATGACCCCAAGATCAAGAGTTGCATGCTCTTCTGGGCGTCTGGGTGGCTCAGTCGGTTGAGTGTCCGACTTCGGCTCAGGTCATGAACTCACGGTTCGTGGGTTCGAGCCCCACGTCGGGCTCTGTGCTGACAGCTAGCTCAGAGCCTGGAGCCTGCTTCAGATTCTGTATCTCCCTCTCTCTCTGACCTCCCCTGCTCATGCTGTGTGTGTGTCTCTCTCTCTCTTAGATATAAATAAAACATTTTTAAAAATTTTTTAAAGAAAAAAAAAAGAGTTGCATGCTCTTCCAACTGAGCCAGCCAGGCACCCTAAACAATCCTATTTCCAACAGCATCAAAAAGTATGAAATACTTAGAAATAGATTTAACAAAATAAGGGCAATGCTTATACTCTGAAAGCTACAAAACTTTGAAAGAAATGCTAAAAGATCTAGAAAATTAAAAGAATATCCCATGTTTTTGGTTCAGAAGACCTAATGTTAGGACGGCAATACTCACCAAACGGATCTACAGATTCAGTGCAATTCCTCTCAGAATTTCAGCTGAGCTCCTTGTAGAGATTGGCAAGCTGATTCTAAAATTCAGACAGAATCGCAAGGGACCCAGAATAGCCACACCTATCCTGAGAAAGAAGAACAAAGTAGGAGGACTCACATGTTCCGATTTCAGACCTTACTACCAAACAGTAATCAAGACAATGTGGTCCTGGCAGAGGCATAGACACATAGATTGCTNATAACACCCAGTGCTCATCCCCACAAGTGCCCTCCTCCATGCCCATCACCTCCCTTCCTCCCCGCCCCCAACCCTATCTGCCTTCAGTTTGTTCTTGGTTTTCAAGACTCTTTCATGGTTTGCCTCCCTCCCTCTCCCCCACTATTACCCCCCTTCTTCTCCCCCACGGTCCTCTGTTAAGTTCCTCCTAATCCTCCTATACGTGCAAACATATGGTATCTGTCCTTCTCTGCCTGACTTATTTCACTCAGCATAACACCCTCAAGGTCCATCCATGTAGCTACACATGGCCAGATTTCATTCTTTCTCATTGCCATGTAGTATTCCATTGTATACATAAGCTACATCTTCTTGATCCATTCATCAGTTGATGGACACTTAGGCTCTTTCCATGTTTTGGCTATTGTATAGTCAGTGAACTTTTTGACAAGGGTGCCAAGACCATCCAGTGGGAAAGAATAGGTTTTCAACAAATGGTCCTGGAACAACTGGACATCCACACACAAAAGAATGAAGTTCAACCATTATCTTACACCATATATAAAAATTAAGTCAAAAAGCAAGAGTTAAAATTATAAAAAATCTTAGAAGAAACATAAGGGTAAACCTTTATGACCTTGAATTTGGCAAAGGACTATTAAATAGGCCACCAAAAGAATGAACAACAGAAGAAAAAATTAGAGACATTGGACTTCAACAGACTTTATGTCTGTGTGTCAAAGGACATTGTCAAGAAAGTTGAAGGACAACCCACAGAATCAGAGAAAATATTTGCAAATCACATATCTAATAGGGGACTTTTATCAAGAATGTATATAGAACTCTAACAACTCAAAAATAAAGGGACAAATAGCCTAATTTTAAAATGGGCCAAGGAGATGAGTAGATATTTTTCCGAGGAAGATGTGCAAATGGCCAAAAGTAGATGAAATGATGCTTGACATCATTAGTCATCAGAGAAATGCAGATCAAAACCGCAGTGAGAATGAGATACCACTTCATACCTTCTTGGATGACTAGATTTAAAAAGCCAGATAGTGAGTAAGATGTGGAGAAATCATAGATATCTGAGATTCACCCTCATAGATTGCAGGTGAGAATGTAAAATGGTGCAGCCACTTTGGAAAATAGTATGGCAGATCCCCAAAATATGAAACACAGAGTTACTCAATGACCCTGAAATTCTGCTCCTAAGGATACAGCCAAGAGAAATAAAAACATATCTTCATACAGAAACATATACATGAATATTTACAGCAGCATTATTACCAGTAGGCAAAAGACGGAAACAACCTAAACATCCACCAACTGATAAACAAATAAACAAAATGGGGTATATCCATACGTGGAATATTTTTCAACCAAAATGACTGTACTTTAATGTAAACTGCGAACTTTCGTTGATAATGTTGTGTCAATATCAGTTCATTGATTGCAACAATCTGGTGCCACACTGTACCATGCTAGTATGGGATGTGTGGGATTGTAGGGGAGTGTGTGGGTAGGGAGATAAGGGATGTGGCAACTCTGGACTTTCCACTCAATTTTGCTATGAAATTAAAGTTGCTCTTTAAAAAAGTATTAAGTTGTTTTTTTTTTTAATGGGAAAAAAATGTGAAGTATTGAAGCAGGCTACCACATGGGTGAACCTTGAAACATTAGGTCAAATGAAAGAAGCCAGTCAGGAAAGGCCACATAGTATATGCTACCATTTATATGAAAGGTCTCAAACTGGGAAATCTATAGAGGTAGAAGGATGAGTGGTTGCCTAGGGCTGGTGGTGGGGAAGGGTTGGGGAAAGTAAGTGGCTGATAGCCAGAGAATCCAGGATTTCTTTTCAGGGCGATGTTCTAACATTGACGGTTCTGATGGTTGCACATATGTGGATATCCTAAAAACCATTTAATGTTTCTTTATTTTTGAGAAAGAGACAGAGACAGAGACAGAGCATGAGCAGAAGAAGGGCAGAGAGAGAGGGAGAAACAGAATCCGAAGCTATCAGCACGGAGCCTGATGCGGGGCTCGAACCCACAGGCTGTGAGATCATGACCTGAGCTGAAGTTGGATGCTTAACCGACTGGGCCACCCAGGCGCCCCTAAAAACCATTTAATTATACACTGTTTAGAGTGCATGGCATGTGAACTATATCACAATAAAGGTCTTAAGATAAAGGCATTATTAGGGTGGCTCAGTCGGTTAAGCGTCTGACTCTTGATTTCAGCTCAGGTCATGATCTCACAGTTCGTGAGTTCAGCACCGCTTCAGGATCTTACCATGACATCTCTGAGTCTGCTTGGGATTCTCTGTCTCCCTCTCTCTCTGCCTCTCCCCCGCTCATTTGCTCTCTCTCTCCCTCAAAATAAATTAAAAAACATTTTTTAAAAAAAGAAAAAGACATTACTGAAGTGACTGAAACTAAATATAGACTGTAGATTAGAAAATTATTAAATATTTAATATTAGAACGTTCTGATTTTGATGATTGAAAAAATTAATGGACAGCTCTATCAGGTAGGCACTATCATTATTCCCATTTTACAGATGCAGAAACTGAGGCATGGAGAGGTCAAGTTCCTTGCCCAGAATCACATAGCCGTCAGTCTCAGAGGCCATTGTCTTTCCCCTCTTCTTGTCTCCCCTGGTACCCTGGTCTTTCATAACACTTGTCACAATTTGTAATTTTATATTTTTTGTTCCACAAGACAATAAACCTCTTGGAGGCAGAGACAGGTCTCTTCTGATCACTACTTTTCCAACTATTTAAACAATCATTTATTGAACCTACTATAAGCCAAACCTGAAGGTGTTATAAGAATCAGTGAAAATATCTAGTACAGATTCTAGCTTATAGTGGGTACTGAATAGGTATTTGTAGTTTGAATGGGTAGATGGATTGGTGGGCGGATGGGTAAGTAGACGGATGGATGTGTGAAGGGTACATGGATGAGTGAATGAATGGATGGGTGGATGGATGGATGGATGGATGGGTGGATGGATGGGTGGATGGGTGGATGGGTGGATGGGTGGATGGATGGGTGGATGGGTGGATGAGTGGATGGATGGATGGATGGATGGATGGATGGATGCGTGGGTGGATGGATGGGTGGATGGATAGGTGGATAGGTGGATGGGTGGATGGTTATCTGGAAGCATGGGGAGGTAGGTTCTGGACAAGGCTGACTGGGCCTGTCCAGGCCCCATCCTCTTCACCTAGCTACCTTTCCTCTCCTACACTTACCTCCTTCCCCTGCCCCAATCTTCAGGCCCATCACATCCTCAGACATCCCCCCACACACACCTTGCCCAGTGCTCAGACTCCCCTCTCTTTCTCCATGAAGGCTATTCAAACTTTCCCCATACTTCAAGGCCCTACCAGGGCCCACCGCCTGCAGGGAGTCTACCTAGCCCATGTGTTCTGTCCCTTCTCTGCACTCCTTCTAATGTACAATATTTGACGGACATCACCAGTTACTTCCTGTACACGATCCTGTCCTGAGATTCAGATCTGGAGCTTGGGAGGGCTTGACCTTGGCTCTCTGCTCCTCTGCTGTCCCCGGGACAGGTCAGTGGCAGGGCCCTGGTGAAGCCATTGCATTGGCCACGTGGGTAGAAGTCATGGCCTCCCCCTCGGCGGAGGGAGAGGACCCAGGCACCAGGAGGAGAAAGACCCTCAGCAGCACCAGCTTCTCGAGGACCACGAGGCCTGAGCCCAGTGGAAGTTCGGCCCAAACCTGACCCCTCAGCCAGGCTGGGGCTGGGCTGGCAGCGGCAACGCAGGCACGCTGGCCACAGCAGGGGCCAGGCGTGGGCGCCTCCCTCCCCTCCCAAGCCGGGCAGAGCAGCCCCAGGCAGGCTGGAGGCCTGTTTGCCTTGGCCCTGGGCCAGGGCCGCCCCACCAGTGAGTAATGCGTGAGGACCGCCTGGCTCTGGTTCAAGGGAAATGGGCTGGAGACGGGGCCTCCTCAGCCTGCACTGGGTTAGGGTCTGGGGGCGGCTTCCCGGAAAGCGCCTGCTGTGGCTGCCTCAGAGCCAGTACCCAGCCTGCTGTCCCCTCTTCCCCTTCTCCCTCTCCCCTTCTCCCTCTCCCCTTCTCCCTCTCCCCTTCTCCCTCTCCCCTTCTCCCTCTCCCCTTCAGTAGAGACCAAGGACAGATAGAACTTGAATTCCCAGAAAAAGATCCTCAGTCATGGCCCAGGAGCCGGCCAGTCCCCCACACCCCTTCACAGAGTCTGCCATTCCCTGGGACTGACGGACCACACTTTCTGCGCACCTACTATGTGCTGTTAGGGATGACATGGGACTTCGGGGGTTGAGTAGGGGGCAGGAGGGGAGAGGAGCCCCCAGAGGCTTTAGGTGCTCATATTGGAACCACTGGTACTTGAAGAGGCCTCCCAGTTTACCTGCCAGTACCCAGGGCTCTAGGTGAGGACACTGAGGCCCAGAGAAAGAGTGACTTCCCAAGCCACGAAGCAAGTTAATTACAGCAAGCTAAGGGCCCACGCCACCTGGGGTGGAGGGTGGGGGCAGCCCCCTGCTGCTCTGTAGGATGGCCTTGGTTTTAAAACCCGCATAGCTCTCAGGGGCCCCTGGGTGGCTCAGTCAGGTGAGCATCTGACTCTTGATTTCGGCTCAGGTCATGATCCCAGGATCGAGGGATAGAGCCCTGTGTTGAGCTGTTAGGCTCCAGGCTGAGCATGGAGCCTGCTTGGGATTCTCTCTCTCCCCTTCTACCCCTCTTCCCAACTCACACACTCTCTCTCACTCTCTAAAATTAAATATATATGTATATTTTTTAATTTAAAACTGCATGGCTCTCATGATGGAGGGACACTGCCTAGAACATGTCTATTTCAAGGCTGGGTCTTCCGAAGAGCATTCCCAAGGGCTTCTGTAACTTTACAGGAGTTGGGCTTGCTTAGGACCCAAGTGGCCATCAGGTGGGAAGGATAACCATGGCCATTGTCACCACTGGGAGGGTCAGAGATTCCCAGCCCTCCTGTCCCAGTGGGATGACTGCTGCTGACCATGCCCACAGCCTCGCCCAGCTTCTAGCCATGAGTCGTCTTCATCGCTGCCAACGGCAGAAGATTATTCAGGCAGAGTTAAACACAAAAGAGAAGTCACGACATGATCCGGGGTAGGTCACAGAATCAACAGCAGGCTGGAGAACTTCTCCATAGAAGGGGTGGCTGCCAAAACCACACCATAAAGCCAGCCTCTTGAGAACCCACTGGCCCCGCCACGGAGCACCAGATGACTCTTCTCTCCCCACTGACATCAGCACTGGACACCAAACATTGGACCGCACTGTTGGCCCTGCAGACACTGCTATTCCCCAGAAACAGGATGTGGCTACTTCCCACCCCTAGAATGACTCTGCCTCGTCCCTGCTTCTCTGTTCCCAGATCCTGACTCCAAGACCAGAGCCAGGGTAGCTGATTGGCCAATCCCAGGTCACGTGACGATATTTAGCCGCTAGGAAGCTGAGAAAACAGGTATCTTGCCCTTGGCCACCTGACAAACTCAAATAAAAAGAATTCCCCAAGTTGGGGTGAGAGCCCAAGTGACATATAGCAAATCCGCATGAACAGACATCCTCTTGATTGCATTGTGCCTCTTCCAAGTCCTTGTTTATCCCGTCCCCCGCCCACACTATCAAAAACGAACATACATGCACAGAAGGGTGTTGCTGAAGGGCTTTGGGGTTCAGCACATGATTATATTTTGTAAGTAAAACTCTTAGCACAGGGCATGGCACATAATCGGCGTTGAGCAAAGACAAGTGCTTCTCCATAAAGAGTGTGTACAGCTGGATGAGCAGAGGGAAGGGGACCTGTGGCTCAGCTAGTTGGTGACAGGATCTGGTCCGGGTGATGTGACCCCTCTTTCTCTTCTCCCACAGCAGATGAGGACAGAGGTTATAAGAAAGTGTTATACAAAGCGGTACAGAGCACAAAAGAGAAGTCACAACATGATCCGGGGTAGGTCACGGTATCAACAGCAAGCCGGAGAACTTCTCCAACAAGAGAGAGTGGAAGGCTTCTTAGAGATTTAGATACTTGTCAGAGTCTTGAAAGAAGAAATGAACTTCATCAGATGCAGCAGGGGAGTTGGTGGGGGGAGGTGGAGATTGGGGGGGGTGTGAGGTC
>NW_027532203.1:16222415-16236154 GCF_008692635.1 Crocuta crocuta | reverse complement strand
GGGGGGGGTTTCAGGTCAAGAGGCCTATGCAAAGGTGTTGGGGGGGGGCGGCAAAGTGCATGGCTTTTACAAACAAAGCAACTCAGAGCTGGGTTTTGCAGAAAGGCTTCTGCTATAACCAGGAGTGTGGATCAGCAGATGAGAGCACAGGTACCGGGAGAGTGGTCTGGAGGCCTCTGAACTGCTCAGGGCGGAGGCCAGGAGCACCGGGTGAGGAGCAGAAGGGAAAGGAGGAAGGTGACTCAGCTTTCGGGCAGATGGATTTGAGGTGCTGGATTCTGTGTCCAGGGCCCCTTTGTATCATGGGCACCAGAAATCACTGAGAAGGTAACAGGAAAGAGAGGGCACATTTAGGTGTGCATGGTAAGTCATGTGGGAGCAGGGAGCGACTTCCGGAGGGACGGCCCCTGAACAGGCTTCTGACTGGGGAGGGCGTATCAACAGGGCTTTTCGTTCCTGCAACTCCAGAGACAGAACGGAATTGCCAGAAATGACAGAGCACACGCTGAGGCTGCCAATGGGTCCTTCCCTTTCCTTCTGTCAAGCAGTCTCAGGCAGGGTAAGGGGGTAATTGGCACCACCATGACGGACTGAACCGAGAAAGGGGAACTCGTGGGATCTAGGGAACGAGAGACACAACACCACAGAGAGGTGGAAAGATGCTGTGCACCAGGCCAGCAAGGCTGCCCGTCCCAACTAAAGCAGAACGAGAGAGGATTCCAGAGAGACAAAAACACTGAACTGACAAAATGTCTCATCAGTTGGCCCTTGAGCAAAACTGTGTTAAGAAGGATCTGAAGAGCGTGAAAAGCAATGGCAAAAGGTACAATGAACTCCAAGGTCATTGAAAGGACCTGAGAAGTCCTATCTCTAGGAATATCAGAGAGTTGAGTAAGAAAACACATGCACTCACAGTACGCTCCACGGCTCAGCGTGAACAGTCATGGCATAGTCTGATGTGAGTATAGAGTTTTGGTGAGAAGGGATGTAGTGTGAAGACTCAAGAGAGCTAACCCCCAGCTAGAACCTGACTAGGGATTTAATAGATAAAATCAAAAATTGGGGGTGCTTAGATGGCTCAGTCAGTAAAGCACCCAACTCTTTTTTTTTTTTTAATTTTTTAGTGTTTTATTTACGTCTGAGAGAGAGACAGTGTGAGCAGGGGAGGGTCAGAGAGAGAGGGAGGTACAGAATCCCGAACAGGCTCCAGGCTCTGAGCTAGCTGTCAGCACAGAACCTGATGCGGGGTTCAAACCCACAAACCATGAGATCATGACTTGAGCTGAAGTTGGACACTCAACCAGCTGGGCCACCCAGGTGCCCCTAAGCATCCGACTCTTGATCTCAGCTCAGGTCTTGATCTCAAGGTCATGAGCTCAAGCCCCACTTTGGGCTCTGTGCTGGGAGTGGTGCCCACTTAAAAAAAAAAATCTAAATTTGGTGTATTAAGAAATACCAGAATAAGAATATTATTTAGAAATATGGTGAGATAGGGGCACCTTATCAGCTCAGTCAGAGGAGCATGCGATTGACATTGATCTCAGGGTCATGGGTTCGAGCTCCACACTGAATGCAGAGATTACTGAAAAAAAATTGCAGAGATCACTAAAAAAAATTAACTAAATAAACTTAAAAAAGAATTAATAAAAAAAGAAAAAACATGGGGATATAATCATAGCTCTGATGTAAGTTACCTCTGACAGTAGCACTGAAGGCACTGAGAAGGGCTTTACATTTTTCTTTTCCTTTTTTTTTTAACAGCTGGAATAGGGACACTGGCCCTTTATTTCTTTTTTAATTTTTTAATGTTTTTTAAAATTTATTTTTGAGAGAGAGACAGAGCATGAGTGAGTGGAGGAGGAGCACAGAGAGAGGGAGACACAGAAACTGAAGCAAGCTCCAGGCTCTGAGCTGGCTGTCAGCACAGAGCCCAACGCAGGACTCAAATCCACGAACCGCGAGATCATGACCTGAGCCAAAGTCAGATGCTTAACCGACTGAGCCACCCAGGCACCCCAGGCTTTGAATTTTTCTTTACACACCTCTGCACTTGTGAATATTTGATGACAAACATTTCTTTTTGCAACATTTTAAACCAATAAAAAAATGTTTAAATACTGAAAAAAAAAGAAGAAATACGGTGATAAATACCAAAAGAAACAGCTGGCAGAGGTGAAGGGGTTATTTCTGGTAAACTCAAGGGAGAAAAGAAAGGCCAATGAACCAGGCTGGATTTCACTGTAACGTGCTCAATACTCTTTGACTTTTTAAATTTTGTGCGTGGATTACTTTGAAAAAAATTAATTGAAAAAGAAATGACCATAAAGAATAAGAAACCAAGGGGGGGAAATAGGCAAAGGGTATAAATCAGAAATTCATAGAAAAAATGCAAATGTCCCTCAGACACGTGAAAAAAATTTCACACCCTTTCCCCTCTCGGCGATGAAAGAAAATTTCAGAAGTGGCCAAGCATTCCCGGCCCGGAACATAGAGTCATGGCAGCACAGAGGACTGGGCATTGCGGTGTACCAAACCATACGATGGTGTGATCCTGTAAGAATTTAACAAATTTTCTTTGAGCTTCTCCTACATGGTGGGCACATTAGAATGTATATTTTAGGGGCGCCTGGGTGGCTCAGTCGGTTAAGCACCCAACTTCGGCTCTGTCTCTCTGTCTCTCTGTCTCCTCTCTCTCTCTCTCTCTCTCTCTCTCCCCCCTCTCAAAAATAAATAAACATTAAAAAGAATTTTTTTAAAGAATGTGTTTTTTAGAAAACTAAAAAGGTTGTGCTCTGATGTTAGCAACTGCTTTGTGATTATGGGACCAGATGTGATTTTTTTCAATTCTTTTTCCTCCTTATTAATTTAGTCTGATTTTAAAATAGTGAACATAAGTTGCTAAAGAGGTCAACATAAGGGTGCCTGGGTGGCTCAGTCAGTTCAGTGTCCAGCTCATGGTTTCAGATCAGGTCATGATCTCATGTTTCATGAGTTCAAGCCTGGCATCAGGAGCCTGGCTATCAGCACAGAGCCTGCTTGGGNCTCTCCCTGATCTTCCCCTGCTTGCTCGTGCTGTCTCTCTCTCAAAATAAATAAATATCTTCAAAAGAGAGAGATCAAAATAAAGAGCAAAACAAACAAAATTTTATTTATACATTTGCCTATTTTGAGCACCCCCCAAAATAAGATATAAAAACAATGAATATTGGTTTGGATAAGCACCCAATTATGAACCTGCTCAGACACTGTAGAGACTGTATACCATGCCCAAGAGGGTCTAACACACACTAGGTCCTCAAATGTACAAACTGAACCGTCACAATTAAGCAAGAGCTGGTGGGATATTGCAGGCAAGGTGCTTACTGTATGTATATGAGCCTCCAGCATGCACACGGGATACAAAAAACTACCTACAGGGGAGCCTGAGGGATTCAGTCAGTTGAGCATCCGACTTCGGCTCAGGTCATGGTCTCATGGTTTGTGAGTTGGACCCCCAAGTTGGGCTCTGTGCTGCCAGCTTGGAGCCTGGAGCCTGTTTCAGATTCTGTGTTTCCCTCTCTCTCTGCCCCTCCCCTGGCTGTGCTCTGTCTCTCTCTGTCTTGAAAATATTAAACTGATAAGAACAGATACTACACTTGATCTTGGCCAAAAGGCCGAGAAGTGATGATTCTCTGTCTCAAAAATAAATAAACCAGGGCACCTGGGTGGCTTAGTCAGTTAAGTGTCCGACTTTTGCTTAGGTCATGAGCTCGAGGTTCGTGGGTTCGCGCCCCACGTCGGGCTCTGTGCTGACTGCCAGCTCAGAGCCTGGAACCTGTTTCAGTCTGTGACTCTCTCTCTTTCTGACCCTCCCCTGCTCACGCTGTCTCTCTCTCTCTCTCTATTCTAGAAATAAATAAAAAACATTTAAAAAAATTTAAAAAAATAAATAAATAAACCCATTAAAAAAAACTATCTGCAGAGATACTTAAAAGGTTAAAATGAGCAATGCATACAGAGTACTTTGCACAGTGCCTGGCACTTTGCATGTGCTCAAGAAATGTTAGCTACTATTAGTAACAGTAGTAGTAGTAGTAGTAGTAGTAGTAGTAGTAATAGTAGTAGTGTGGTAGTAGATATTACTGTTGTAATAGTACTCGGCATCCTAGAACTTCCACCACTCATGCAGCTACCCTTCCACAGGCTTTTTGTCCATCCTCTACAGTCACGAGAGCAGCAAAAGGGGTTTCCTTTTCATCTGCCAGCTGCTCTCCTCCTCCTCACCCTCATTTTCCTCCTCTCCAGCTGCCCACTGCCCCCCGAGTAAGCCAGGGAGGCAGTACAGCCTGAGCCTGAGCCTGACACTGGCCACCAGCTCCCAGGGATGCCACCACCAGAATATCAAACTCTCAGGAGTGGTGTGCCTGCCGCACATGCTCCCAGAAAGATGAGGGAGCAAGGGACAATCCTAGAGGAACCCAAGACTGACTTTTTCAGAGGGGACTTGCATGCTATTGATTCCCTTTTTAAAAAATTAAACTCTAACGGCTGTAGAACCACATACAGAAAAGAGCACAAACCGCTAAGTGTACAGCTCAATGAATTCCACCAACTGAACATCCCGTGCAAACAGTGCCTGGATTAAGCAGCACTTCATCAGCCTCCAGGCGCTCTCTGCTCCCCTTCTGACGTCTAACACCAGTAGATGCGCTTGATCCAGTAGATGCGCTTGATCTACCGACAATGAACCTCATACAAATGGAACTTGATACAAATGGAGTCACCAGTGCCCGTTTTTGTGTCTGGCATCTTCAGCTCAGGGTCACACCTGTGAGAATCATTCTGTTGTGCGTAATTGTAGTCCTTTGTTCTCACTAATGTGTGCTGTCCACTGTGTAATGTTTTACTTTTTTAATTTTTAAAGAAAAATTTTTTAAGCTTTTGAATTTATTTTGAAAGAGAGAAAGCAAGAAAGCAGGGGAGGGGCAGAGAGACAGAGGATCCCAAGCAGGCGCCACACTGTCAGCACAGAGCCTGACATGGGGCTCGAACCCACAAACCGTGAGATCATGACCTGAGCCAAAACCGAGTCAGATGCTCAACGGACTAAGCCACCCGGGGGCCCTACCACTTAAAAAAAAAATCCACTCTACTTTTGATGGACACTGTTTCCATTGTTTTGGCTACTTGAATAGTTCCGCTGTGCATATCCTTGAATGTAACTCTTGGTGGATACATGTATGTTTCTGGTACAGGTACAGTTATCTTTAGCTTTAGTGAATATGGCCAGTTTTCAAAAATTACTAAAACCATTTTACACCCCACACCATCCTCACAAGAGGGTTCCAGTTGCCCCACACTGTCCCCCCATCAGTATCAAATGATATATCTTTTCAGTGGACACCAGCATCTTTTAAACTCAGCTCCAATACTAGACATGAAAATGAATGGTCTACAGAACTATCTGGGATGTATTATTAAGTGACACGAACAGCTTGCAAGCCAAAATGCATAACATGGCTTCGTTCATGAAAAACGTATACGTGTGTGTATATAGAATCAGAAGCCAAATTTAGAAAGGAGACACATTAAAGCCTCCATAGCCTCTAGGAGTGGCTCTGGAAGGCATAACTTTATATTTTTTTAATGTTTATTTTTTGAGTGGGGGGCGGCGGCATGGGAATAGAGAAGGAGACAGAGGATCCAAAGCAGACTCCATGATGAGTGCACAGAGCCTGATGTGGGGCTCGAACTCACAAACTGTGAGATCATGACCTGAGCTGAAGTCAGATGCTTAACCGACCGAGCCACCCAGGCGCCCCTGGAAGGCATAACTTTAAAGGATGACATTGAGGATGGCTTTCACTTTTCGTTTTGGGGTTTTCAGTCTTTTTAAAGTTTGAAAACAGAAGTCTGCATAAATCAAATAAAAGTATCCACTCCCTTTCCCCATTCCCGGCACATGGCATTCCATTACCTAAGGCTGGCAGCCTGACCCTGTCTTTCTTGTTATTCCCAGCATGCTCTCCTGCTCTGGAATCACCCTGGGCAGGGCCTCTGGGACAAGTCTCCCGGGCACTGTAATTTCCCTGGCTGCAGCATGTCATTAAAAGATCTGGTGCTGATGATGCAAAGCCCAGATGCAGCAAAGATTCCAGGCCCTGATGGGACAAGGCAGCCTGGTCCCCGGAGCCAGCCTCCTGGCAGGGATAGTCCGACAGTCTCAAGCTGGCCAGCGGGACGTGGGTCTCAGGACGTAGCTTCACTTGGAGGAAAGAAACCGTGAAAACTGTGCTTTCGAAGCAGCCATCTCCCATGGGAGCTCAGGGCTCAACTCAAGGAGTGTACAATTAGGCAGACCTGGCTCCTGCTTTGCCACTCTCGAGCTGTGAGGCCCTCCTTGGGCCTTCACTTCCTCATCTGTAAAATGGGATAATAACAGCCCTTACCTTAGAGGCAACATCAATTCCTTGGCACAAAGAGCCTGGCACAAATCTAGCCTTCAGTAACTGCAGGCCACCATTTGCTAGGACGGTGGGGACAGCTGTCTCTGTCCCCAGGACTCCAAGAAGCAAGGTTTTACATTTACCTCTGGGGGGGGGTGGGTGTGGGGAGGATAAAGATGAGAACACACTATCTTTTCACCAGTGCAAAGCAAGCACTTTTCTTGGGGCAAACTGAATTCACCTGAAACTTGAATTGCATATATTTTAGTTGAAAGCTAAGTAGTCACTCAACATTGATTCAGCCAAGGAATATTTGTCGAGTGCCCACTGTGTGCTGGGCACTATTCTAGATACCAGGGACGTGGCAGCAGTCAGAGCCCCCAGTTCCTGCTGTCTCGGAGCTTTGTCTCTGCTCGAAGTGCCAGCCCACAGCCAAACCAACAAACAGGTATATCGTAAAGCGTTAAACATGCATGTAATACAATACATACGACATCAAACAGTGCTGTGAACAAAGATAAAGCAGGATAAGAAGATATACTGGGGTGGGGAGGGCGCCTGGGAGTCAGTAAGCATCTGACTTCGGCTCAGGTCATGATCTCATGGTTTGTGAATTCGAGCCCCGTGTCGGGCTCTGTGCTGACAGCTCGGAGCCTGGAGCCTGCTTCGGATTCTGTGTCTCCCTCTCTCTCTGCCCCTCCCCTGCTTGTGGTCTGTCTCTCAAAAAATGAATAAACATTTAGAAAATAATAATAATAAAACAAAACCAGAGGCTTCACTGGGAATGCTAGCTGAGGAGTCAAATCACTGTGTTCAGTTGAACCTGGGCTCTGTTCTGGAACCATCTCTCTCTGTTGGCCGAGTGAGGAAGCCCAGGATGGCGCTAGTCTTGGCCGGGTCTAAGCTGCCACCGGCCTGGGCTGGCCTGCTCTCTCCTGTGGAGATGGGTGGTCTGGGGAGGAGGGTGCTATGAATGGCTTGTAGGAGGTGAGGAGCAGGCCACGGGCCATTTCTGTGAGTCAGTGGGGAGGCTGCACCCTCAGAGGTCACTCCAGCCATCCTCAAGAGCCACCACTGGAGCTCAGTTCACATCTATTTTAGTGGGTACTAACCGTGCACCTACTATAAGCCCAGAGCTGGGGTCGTGCTCTAAAACATTCGAATAAGTATGAGAGCTGGTGCCTGACGTCAAGGAGCCCCAGTGAGGATACAGGTATGAGACCAATCTTCATAGAGAGGAGAGCATGACAGATTGGGTGAGCAACTGTGTGTGCGGAGCAGGCCACGGATTCATCTGGAAGGGCAAAGCGCCCAATCTCAGCCCAGTGACACACAAAATGTGCACATTTACACAAAGCCAGCGCTGTGGCTTCCCAGAGCAGGGATTCAGGGATCCAGGCTGTTTTCATAGCACGCCTCCGCCAGCCCGAATACGTCTTCCAGGTGCCCGTGGCAGAGGCGAGAGAGAGACAGAGAGAGAGACAGAGAGACAAAGAGACAGAGCTGGGTTCAGTCCTTCAGTGCTCCAGCCCAGAAGGGGCCTCAGCCCACTGGCCAGATCAAGTCATGCGGCCCCACACAAGCTGCAAGTGCGTCTGGGAAACACAGGGAGCACGTGGCTAGTCCCCCAGTGGCCCCTCGTTCCTGCCGGGATGTGGCCGGCTGAGTGGAGGAAGAGGAGTTGGAAAGGGGTGTTGGACGGAACGCATGACTGTCACGTTTGGAAGAAGAGAGCCCTGGGAGAGCCTGAGGGACAGGCGCCAGGCCTGGTTCTGCCGTTTCTGGGCTGGGTGTCCCAGCGAAAGCACTGATTTTTCCATCCTCAGTCTCTTCATCTACAATGGAGATAATCAGAGCCGCCGTCCAGAATCAGGAGCAGAGTGTGTGCGCAAGGGCTCTCTGTGCTGCTGAGAACTAATGTGATATCATTATCTACGAATTAGCCATATTTTCTTTCGGGTTCAGTGCAGCCCTAAGAGATACGTTCTGTTTCTTCCTCCAGGGCCTCTGTGTCCTGCCTGTAAATCCAAAGCAGAGACTCCATCTCATACTTTTCCACCAAGCACCCACACTGGCCAGGGACCACACTGAGAGCAGGAGCAAACAGTCTTTGTCATTTTTTTCCCCCAACAATTCATGTCAAGTTTGCCATCTAGTACGTACTAGACATGGGCTTGTCTTAGGATAAAAACAATTCTAGTCTTTTTTTGCCCTGAAGATCCTACAAAAATGGCAGCACCAGGAAGGTGCCCCGAATTGTTGTTGTTTTTTTTAAATTTCTATTTGTTTTTGAGAGAGAGAGACAAAATATGAGTGGGGAGGAGCAGAGAGAGAGGGAGACACAGAATCCAAAGCAGACTCCAGGCTCTGAGCTGTCAGCACAGAGCCTGACACGGGACTTGAACCCACAAGCCGTGAGATCATGACCTGAGCTGAAGTCGGACGCTCAACTGACAGAGCCACCCAGGCGCCCTTGGTGCCCCAGGTTTATTTAACAGCTTAGCCGGCCCAGGGCACACATGTCCATGGGACCACCTCAGGGCTGAGACTGAGATCCTGGGGTCCTTAAATCCTCACATAGACTCTCTAGAAAGAGGCTCCCAGCTCTCCTAGTCTCTGTGGCTCTGATGGGCACCAAACTGTGAGTCCTCCCTGGCCCGCCCCCAGCCCTCACCCAGCCTTCATCTCCAGCCTCCCACCTCCCCACCCTCCAGCCAGTAAATCGTCCCTGAATTAATCAAAGTGCTTGCACTGGTCCGAACTCACCAGGGGCCGCCTCCAGCGGCCACTTTGTGTTCGGTAGATTAATTGCAGCTGGGGGAGGGGCGGGAATCCATTTTTAGAAAATCATTACTTTCTGAAAGAGAGGGGGGCACTTCTGGTTGGGGAAAACTGCTGAGCTGGCAGCTGCTGAAACACCAGGAAAGCCGGGACGGACTGTGCAGGCTGCTCGCGGCTCAGCCCGCACTGCTTGGGGGTCCACATCCCCTCCCCAAGGCCAGGGCACCCCAGCCCTCCTGCCTGCCTCCCGCCGGCCTTCACCTCCTGCTCTGGCCTGGGCTTAGCAGTTCGCTGGCGTTCTGAGCACGAAGGGGTCACCCCAGTATTGACCACCCCCCTCCTCCCGCTGCTGATGGGCTTATTTGTACAGCCAGCCAGCTTGCACTATAGCTACACAGAGGTCATTGTCAGCCCCTGCCAGCAGCTCTACGGCAAAAAGGAGGTTGGGGACCCCTAACTGCCGCTGCCTTGAATTGAGCATCTAGCGGCTTAAACGATATGAAATTGCCATATGAAATTGCCATCTTCGTAGGTCACGACGGTCAGATATTAGCAGTCCCACGTGGTTCAGCCTAATTACCATACGGCCAGCTCTTCGGATGTTTTTTCTCACTAATCCCCCTCTTGGCCCCGTGAGGCAGGTATAATGTCCATTTTGTTTGAGAAATTGAGGTTCAGAGAGGTTAAGTGGCTTGCCCAAGTAAGTACTCCAACCCTGGTCTATGTGACTCCAAAACCCAGGACTGTGAGTCACATCCTATCTCATGTCACACCACCATCCCACCTGCCCCCACACTCATTCATGAGCTCTGTGCTTCTTCGAGCTGTGGCCCCGGCCAACAAGCACACCGGGGGCGCCTGCCTTGCTGCTGCTGCTGCTGCTGCTGCTGCCCTGCGGGGCCACGAGTGGCCTAAGGCTGGCGAGGCCCTCAGCGCATACAAACATTGCTTATATTGGCTAGCGATCAGATCAGCTTGGTCCTTTTTTTTCCTTTTTTTTGAGACAGACAGAGACAGAGCACGAGCAGGGGAGGGGCGGAGAGAGGGAGACACAGAATCCGAAACAGGCTCCAGGCTCTGAGCGGCCAGCAAAGAACCTGATGCAGGGCTTGAACCCACGAACCGCGAGATCATGACCTGAGCTGAAGTCGGACGCCCAACCGAGACACCCAGGCGCCCCCAGCTTGGCCCTTTCAAACAAGAACTTATTTTAGGAAAAAAGCGTGCCCAACACAGTCACTCCCTGACCCAGGCATGTCCCTAGAGATTAGATAGTAGAGAGATGATGAAATCTGACATCGCCACTTACCAGCTGGGGATCTTGGTTGGGCTAATCTTTGAACCTCAGTTTCTTCATCTGGAGAATGGAGCTAATAATGGCATCTTTTTAGGGCAGTTTGTAAAGATTATATGGGATAATCCCCCGTGCTTGGAATGCTTGGAACACTGCCTGGCACACAGTCAGGACACAATCAATGATGACTGTTTCCATTCCCAGGCCAAAAACTAAGCCCGCAATTCTGCTTCCCTCTTCCTCGTTCAGGGGACGAGCCCTGTCTGAGCATTGTGCTAGGAAATGTCAGGATCGCAGATCCTACGCAGGGCCCCAACTGATGCTTCGGAGTGCCAAGAGCCGATGTCTCTTTAGGGCAGATATTTTTAAAAGCAGGGAGGCTTCCTGGAGAAGGTGTGGCCTGAGTTATCCTGATCCTGAAGGATAAGGAGAAGAGAGCCGATGGAAGAAGCTGGAAAGCACTTGCTTGGAAGCACATAAGCAAGGTGAGTTCGAGGAACTACAAACGCCTGGGGCCAAGGGTCTGGGGTGAAGAGGTAAAAAGGTGAGGTCTGCACAGAGGTGCTATGAGCCCTGAACGGAATCACACTATGTGGAGTCCGAGAGGGGAACATGTGTGAGAGAGATTTGCATTTTATAATCACAGATTGAATGAGGCAGGGAGGACAGGATTTGGCTGTTTATTGCATGATTGCAGACAGGGCAAGGGAGATGAGAACCCCCAGGTTCCTGGTCGGGGCTTGTCACTTGAGGTCCCTCAGCGGTCCTGGCACATGGAAGGCATGCAGCGAAGGCCTGTGGGGTGATGACCACTCTGGCCAGAGGAGGTGGGGTGGGCTACCAGCAGATTCCTGGCTTTCCCTATGCATCCCCTTTTCCCTGCAGGCCCACAGCCAGTCAGGCCACCGGAGTGCACGTGCCCCGACCCCAATCTCAGCCTGCTGGGGCTGAAAGTCAAGTCCAGATAACACACGAGGGCAGGCAGGTGCTGCTGTCACAGCCAGCTCCTGCTTTCCGCATCAGAGACTCTACCCAAATGGCGGGGCCAGCTGGCAGCGTGGTGGCCCCCCGCTTCTCATTTTGAGTTTCAGGGCTGTCATCCTACAGGATTCCATCAGAGAAACATCTCGGCAGGGACCAAGGACTCAGCCCACTCAACTGCGGAGTCAGATCCAGATCTAAGCACTTCCTCCCTAAGTGACCCTGGGCAAGTCTTTTAACCTCTCAAAGCCTGCATTTTTGCCGAGGGTCCTAGTGAGGATTAAGTAATTCCCCTGAACACTTAGCATCATGCCTGGCACCTGATTACACATCCAATAAATGGCAACTATTATTATTAAAGTGCTTCCTGCGGGCTGATGCAAGTTAGAGCAAACTAAAATGGCTTTGCCGGCTCCCTGATGGAACACCTCCCAACCCCACCCCTCCTCCACACTACCACCCTGGAGTTAATTAAAACCCTCCTTGGGTGTTTTCCAGACATGGGATTTTACACTTACTCTGGGTTGCAGAAAGAGAATGGAGGCTGGTTTCACTTCAACTGATAAAAAGCAAAATGCTGCTCTGAGAGGTAGTGAGCTCCCCATCAGCTCATGTGAATAAGCGGGCCCAGATGACCATTTGGCACTAACGCGCGAGCATAAACGAACATGTATTAATATTCCTCACTACACAATTGTACTGTAATTCTCTTGAATGAAATGGTGGTGCCAGTAGGCCGTAGTGTTCTGTGTCATTATTTGGCAAAATAAAATACTGATAATCCTGCAGGCCTCCAAAAAATTGTTTTCTGTGCCGGTTTGTGACACTCGCAATCTTAACCCCCCACTTCAAAGACACACCGTTTTCCTGGATCTTAGGTTCAAGACCCCTGACACAGACTGTCTACACAGCTGTTTGGTGCCCAGTTGCTTGTGCAAAAGGCCTGAGTCCAAAACGTGGTTTAGATCAAACAGCAGAAATCCACCCACCTTTACAACTCGGGGCTCCCTGGGGTTGACAAATACAGGGCGCCTGGCCAGCTACACCCCAAAGTCACTGCATACTAACAGGGATGGGGGGGTGTCTTTGTAAAAGATCGGGCTGTTCTGCAGCTCCCTTTCATGACTCGCCTCCTCTTCCCCGACCAAGTATGGGACCAAGGGACTCCACGTTCTAATTCCAACAGATTCCCCTCTCTTCTCCCCTCCCACCGGAAGAAAAAGATGCTGGAGGACATGGAATCAAGTATACATTTTAAAAATTGTTTAATGGAACATAAACTCCTTTAGAAAAACATTCAGCCAGGTGATAACACCCATAGAAAAAAACACCAATCTCGTGTTTATCTTTTTTAATTTGGCATTTGTTATTTGCATTTATATTAAAGCAAAGTGCATCTTTTCTTTATTTTTCTTGTTTATACACATTGCACAATACATAAATAATGATGCTTATAAAACGTCTTTATATTTACAAGTAATAATATATTTATATATAACATAAAATACACTTTTTCTTTAATAAATCTCAGGGTTTTTTTTTTCAGGAGTCCTTTCTCTCTCAAAGCACTACAATGCTAAATTTCCAATGAGAATGCTTCTCTTGTTCATTTAAACCTTTGTAGTTAGAAAAATAGCTTATGTTAAAGTCTAAACATGCTCATTGAGCTAAGAGCAGTGTCAACATATCATACGAGTGTATGAGTTGTAGAAGAAACGAAAGAAGAGTTAGGTGTCAGCCCAGGGTGGTTGGTACCTTGCGTTCTGATGGACCGAATCCTTCTTGGTGGGAAGGGGGGCTGCTGAGAAGTCTCCCTCCCAGGGCGGCTCCCCTCGCTGGTCTACAGCAGAGCTCAACACACAGGCGGCAGAGGGGAGGAAAGTGCTGAGCTGGGTTTCTGAGTTGGCCGGGGTGGGGAAGAGACCTGACATGACCAGGGCAGGGCACAGGCTGAGGGGTTTGGGAGGGTGCTGGGCAGGCAATCTGTGCCAGGTTGGCCCCCAGCAGCCCTCGGGAAGCCCGTCTCAAGAGAGATCCAGGAGCAGATGGCCAAAACAAAAAGAGACGTGACGGAGACAGCAGGGTGGCTGGAAGGGAGTGAGGACAAGCAGGAATCCACTGGTTCTGGTTCAGCCTCTTTGCAGGGTTTGCTTCTAAGAAGCCTGCAGACAGGCCCGTGTCCTAGGAGGGGAGAAGTGGGGCGGGGAGGCTGGGGAGGGGAGAGCAGGGGAGGGACAGAGCCTGGCTCCTGGCAGCTG
>NW_027532203.1:16206274-16221772 GCF_008692635.1 Crocuta crocuta | reverse complement strand
TGCCAGCCCGCCCAGGTACGGCCTCTGCCCCCACTGAGCATGTCCAAAGGGCAGGAGAGACAGAGCTCGGGAGCGCAGGCCCCTCAGCGGACACCGCAAGACGCACACATGCACGGACGCACACTCACTCTCACACATGCGCCCTGACAAGGGAAACGAGGACCCCAAAGTTAGGGCCTCTGCCCACCCCCGTTCTTCCACTGTGTTGGCTGGGTACTCGCTGTCGCTTCCCCTTTTCACACTGGGGTGTGCTCTGCCTGCCAGACCCTCCCCCCCGCAAAAAACCCCAACGATTCTTTTCATAAGCTATTTCTCAAAAAAACAAAACGAAACAACATAAACAACGACGACCAGAAGGGGGGACGGGGCGGGGGCGGGGACACACACCGACCAAAGAGTCTGCCTGAAAAGCAAGCAGTCGGGAGGGAAATAGTAGCAGCAAAGTAGTTTGGACTGGGCCCGCTCGGCTCGCGCTCCATCCTCTCCCCACGCGGCTACCGGCTGTTGAAAATGACCTCCAGCCAGCACGGGCAGCTGCTGATGAACTGGCGGGTGTAGCACTGGCCCCAGCCCTTCACAAAGCTGATCTGCACCGTGAAGCCAGTCCACGGCTGCTGCATGAATTCGTGGTCGTTGGGCCGCTGCAGGCTGTACGCTTTCTCGTAGTCAAAAGCCTTGATGGAGAAACCGGGGAACACTTTGTGCACCAACAGCGTCCTGGAGTCCGGGTTGTCCAGTGTGGCCGACTTGATGAAGACGGGGTAGCTGCTGCGGTTGTACACCCACACGCCGTCCACTTCCCGCGTTAGCTGGATGCCACAGCCGATCTTGCTCCGCACTTTCTGCACCAGCTGACTCTTGTTGTCGGAGTTGAGCTGTCCGAGGCAAAAGCCATTCCCCTGAGGTAGATCATAGAAGATGTCCAGGGAGGGCTCCTGGACACAGTAGAGCCTCCCCACTCGCGTCTTCTCCTCCCAGTATGCCACCACGCACCAGTGTGACCGATCCCCAGGCTCCAGAAGAAGTTGGGAATCTGCAAAACAAAATGGCAGACGCGGTTGGTGGCAGTGGAGATTGGCACCTTCCTCTTCAAGAGTCAAGGCGCACACAGGCGGTTCATCACCACCTCAAGCTCTCGGAAGACAGAGGGGATGGTAGTGCTGGATCTGCCACCGGCTCAGCTCAGAAATCTTGACCCAGTGATGGAAGAACGCGCCTGTATACACGGGGCTCGCTGGGGTGCCTCCTTCCTCCACTCCCCCCACCCAGGGCGCCATCATGTTTACCCATGGGGCCAATGGAAGCCCCATCCCTGAGGAGCCCAGAATCTAGGGTACCCTTAGTAACTCCACCGGTCCTGTTTTAGGGCAAAAAAATGGTCTTCCAGATGGCCTAAAGTTACATTTCTTTAAACTGGATGGATCCGGGGAGGCTGGCTGTTCTAGCCCCTGGTCATCCTCAGGAGAAAAACCAGGACCCAGAAAGACTGTTGGCTTGGGCCCCACGATGACACCGCCAGACTCAGAACCCGGGTCTCCAGACTCCGGGGTCATGTCCTATGCAGTCTCTGTGTTTGTCATCCAGTGCTCAGGTCAGCGCCTCAGTCATAACGGAGCGCTATCTGATAAAAATGAAAGTGAGGTTGGTCTGGGGCAAAAACATCTTGCTAACAGAAAATCCTCTCTCAGTGTGTCTGTCAGCAGCAGCGCTGTACACAAAGGGCGAATTCAGTCAAAATGCCAAATCACAACGCGCAGGTCAGTGTTCACCCAGACTACCTTGACAAAGCTTCCTCTGGCCCAGACAGGAGATTATGTGTCTGAAATGGGTTGACCTTCCTTGAAGTGGCCTTCCCTGCCTGTACCCCCTCTCTCCCCTCCCTCCCCAGAAGCATGCAGCCCCTTCTCCCCACTACCCCTGCCCCCTTCCCCAGCGGCCTCACCCCAGCTTTCTGAGACCTGGTTCTTCCCACAGGCAGCCGGGAGACTGAGGGGGACCCTGATAAGGTGACTTTCCTGAACAGGCGCTAGGAGGTCTTTAAAGGGGGGGATTCCAGGGAGGGAAAGGGGGCCCTAGCGGCTGGCATTCCAACTCCTCCTTAAACTGGAGCCAGCAGGGCAGGCCTCAGACTGGGAACCATAAATCTCCCCAGCCGGGGCCGGGCTGCAGGAACGTTGTGGTTTGTGGGGCAGGGCGGAGACCGGAAGTCTTGTATTTGTTAACAAAAATGGGGAGAGGCAGGCAGCNGGCTATACAGCATGGCAGCGGGGGGGGGAGGGGGCCTCCGGGAGCCACGTCCTGCCACCCCCGCGGGCCCGACAGCTAACCCCGGCAGCGCAGCACAGAACTGCCTCCAGCCTTTACAGGCATGTTAGGACCTGGGACCCAGTCGGCTCCATTAAAAAAAATTTTTTTTAAGCAGCAGCCAGTCTTGCATGGAGGCGTTGTGTGAATAAGTCTGCACTGTGACCCACGGGGGCGGCCACGAACACACACCCTGAGTGGCCATCTCCTCCGGACACCCCAAGTGGCCTTCCCACATGCCTACCCAGAAATGGGGAAACCGAGGGCTCCTTCCTCTCCCTCAACCCCCACCCCTCCGAAAGCCAGCCCCAGAAAACTGGCCTGGCCCCCAAAACACATGTGTCTATAAAGCACAAGGGTGTGAGAGAGACTGTGTCCGTGAGTGTGAGCACACGTGTGAGTGTCTTGCGTGAGCATGCGTGTGTTTGCATGCGTACGCTCTGAAACATATGGAAAAACAAGAGAGGATGAGGGCTCCAAGCAGAGGTGACTCATCAAGCATTAACTTGTTTCTGCAAAGTATCCATCAACTGCTAATAAACTCGTGAGTGCTGGCAATCTTTGAACTTTTCTTGTCGAGGGAGTTCGGCTCTAAAGGCTACACCGAAGCCCCATAAGATCCACGTAAATAAGAATACTACGGCATGCAAGTTTGCCGGGAAGGAGAACGCTCTCTTCTGGGAGGCACGGGACGCCCTGTTTTGGGGAGGAGGGTGTTTTAAAATAAAATGTAAGAAGCGCTCGCTCTCTCTCTCTCTCCCTTATTATCCCAACTCAGGACGGCAAACGTGGTCTGGAAAGAAGACTGGGGCGGGGGGGTGTGCGGGAGACCCTCTGGGAGCCTCCCGATACTTTGTTTCATGGAGCCCAGCCCCCCTGAAACCTGGCACCCGCTAGCAGGGAAAAGAGGGGTGGGAGGAGGCGGTGCAGGGTGGGGTGGGGGCCTAGGATCAAGTTGCGAGTGCCAGGCCCACCAGTAAAGGGTGGGGGGCCCTGTCTGCCCAGCGGCCTCTGGGGGCAGGGGAAGCTGGGCTGGACTGGGCTGGACNCTTTCATTTGCACAGCCCGCCAGTCCACCCAGCAATTTGCTGCCAGACATCCCTGGACAAAGCCTTTTTCTGCTGAGGTTAATGGCCCAGCCCAGATAAGCAGAGGGGTAAGGGTGTCCCTGGGTGTGAACAAAGCCCCCAAAGGCCCACCAGGACCCTGGCCGGCTCCTCCCCTGCCCTGACCCTCCGGCCTGTCCCGGCTATCACCCCCAGCCTCCCAGTGCCCTGATGCCCTCTCTCCTCACTGCCCCTGGGCTTTCTCTGGGCCCAGAAACCTGCTCTTCAGCAAAACCACCGTGCCCTCGAAGGCCCCTTTAGCACATCCCACTTCGGAGGGCCCGAGGCAGCAGCCCATGCCTGCAACTCAGAGCCCTGCCCCGAGATCCCCACCATTTGGGCCCATTTCCACACTCAGCATCCTCTTCAGAGCAGCACAGTCCCCTGAACTGGGCCCACAGCCCGCAAGCGTCTGCCCACAAAGGTCTGCGCACTCGCTTCGCCCCCAGAGGGGCTGCCGGGATGGAGGAAGACCCTCCCCAGCCTGACTTGGGCTTCTCCTTGCAGCAGCTGATGCTTCACCTCCAAGGGCAAGACTCACAGGCCCTTGTTAACTTCCCTCAGCTTTACAACCCTTTTCCGGTATTTTCAGCAACTTCTCTCCCTCCTCGGAAAACTACACAGGGGCTGGTTTTAAAACTGTATTTGTGCATTTTTAAAGCATCCAAAAAGAAAAGCTGTGTTGTAAAAATCCAACTATTCAGATGCCTGCTCACAATTTTTTCTTTTTATTACAGTTTAGGGAATTTTTGGAGCAACCCCAGAAAAATGCTGAATCCGCCTAAAATTCCTTTAAGGTTGTTTTTCCCCCCTCCCCTTCCTCATTTCCCTTAAAGCATAAAATCTACCCTTGAAAAGGAAGGGGGGTGGGTGTTGAGAAGGGAAAGGATTTTGCTTGTGTTTGCACTTGCATTAGGGAAGACCACTTAACAAGGAGCTCCCTGCCTCTTACAAAGAGTTGTTTAATTACCCTGGTCATGAATGAACAGACCTGACCCTTCTAGAAGACTGGAGGCCCATGAATGACTCTCACGCCCAAGGTTCTCAATGACACAGGGTGACCAGAGCTCAAGATTTTAAATTAAAAAAAAAAAAAAAAAAAAAAATTTTTTTTTCAATGTTTATTTTTGAGAGCATGAGCAGAGGAAGGGACAGAGACAGAGGGAGACACAGAATCTGAAGCAGGCTCCAGGTTCTGAGCTGTCAGCGCAGAGCCCGACGCAGGGCTCAAACCCACGAACTTTGAGATCATGACCTGAGCTGAAGTTGGCCCCTTACCCAACGGAGCCCCCACCCAGGTGCCCCAAGGATCCAGACTCTTGATTTCAGTTTAGGTCACAATCTCATGGTTGGTGAGTTCAAGCCCCGCACCGGGCTCTGCACTGATAGTTCAGAGCCTGCTTGGGATTTTCTCTCTCCCTCTCTCTCTGCCACTCCCCTGCTCATGTTCTTTCTTTCAAAATAAATAAAACACATAAAAATAATAAAAAGCAAAATCTTTTTTAAAAACAAACTTAAAAATATTAAAAATGAAAACACTTTAAACTTTAAAAAGTTTTTTTTTTTTTTTTTAAAGGAGATCTCTCTAGGGGCGCCTGGGTGGCTCAGTCGGTTGAGCGTCCAACTTCAGCTCAGGTCATGATCTCATGGTTCATGGGTTCGAGCCCAGCGTCGGACTCTGTGCTGACAGCTCAGAACCTGAAGCCGGCTTCAGATTCTGTGTCCTCTCTCTCTCTCTTTGCTCCTCCCCTGATCATGCTCTGTCTTTCAAAAAACAAACATTAAAAAAATTTTTTAAGCATCTCTCTGCCAAAATCTAACAGTGGGAAAAGGCCTGTGCGTCCCCTCCCCCGTGGTCCCGCAGAGCCAGAAGGCTGAAGCCATATGGAGAAGCCAGGGGAGACGGGGCAGAGATAGTTGGCTCACGCAGGTGGGTGAGGGTAAGCAAAGGGCACAAAGGGAGACAGAGAAGTTAAACCTGGCAATCCTGGAACGCAAACACCGCCACGCCTCGCCTGCTGCAGGTCCAGGGTCCTCCCTCCTCGGGACTCAGGCGCCACCAAGGGTTGCCTCATCCTGCCCTCCCGCCACCTCAGACATCTCAAAGGTTAACAGCACCCGCCAGCCCTGTTCCCCACCCCGGCCGGGAGAGCAGCCGGCCCACTTCAGGGACAAGGACTGAGATAAACGGGGACGCAGTGCCACCCCGTCCCATCTATCCGCAACCCCAACACTCTCAAATCACAAGGAACCTTGCTGGCCTCTTGTCTGAGAGGCAAATGACCAAAGACCACAGCAGAGGCCGGCTGAGGTATCCGGGCTCAGCGTGGGTGCCGGAGTGAGCTCTGAGAGCTGCCGTGTTTACAACCTCATCCAGATCCCAAGAAAGCTGCTGCCAGGGCACCGTCAGATTCCTAGGGCAGCAGGGACAGCCCTGGGGTTTGGAGCAAGTTACCCAAAAGGAGCAAAACAAACGCGAAACATTTCAGGTTACGCAGAGAATGCTCAGACTTAACCCACCACCACTGCCCCAAGCTCCTCCACCGAAGAGACCAGGAAGTGGATTCTGGCTGGCAGAAGGCAGGACGGAGAAAAGCCTGGGTTGTCTTCCAAGCTGTGCAACAAGCTATCTTCACTGAGGCGGCTGGACTGGGGGGTGGGCAGGGGGTACCATGGGGTCTCCTTCAAAGGCCAGGGTGCTTGCTCAGGTCCCTGTGCCCAACCAGCTGAGCTCCCCCAAATGCCGCCCCCCAGGGAGCTCCAGTGTTGTGCAACAGCCCCACCCCCCAGCTATGGAGGCAGACACTCTGCTGAGACCTACTTCCCCAGGCACCTTGGCGGTGACTTAAGCTCTTCCCTAAAACAGAGCTCCCAGTGCAGCCTCAGAGGGCTGTTGTGACAATCTGATACAAAGTGGCCAGCGGCCAGGACCCAGCTTGCGGCTACACATGCTGGTCTCGTCTCAGAATTCTTGTCTTGGGTTCTCCAACTGCTTAGAAAATGCTACCCACCCCTCCCCAGGGGACAGAACGGCTCTGGGCCATGCCTGCACCTAATGATGTACAGGTCCTGTTGGAAGGGGCTCATGACAACCCTAGGAGGTCGCATCCTATTACTGCCCTTATGTTGAAGAAGGGGGGAAATGAGACACCGGTCACTTGCCAAACAGAGGCCAGACCACTGGCCGGTGTGAGCCACTGGCGCTCTCCAAATGCTAGAGGGGAAAGAGACGCGTTCTTCCAAAACACACTCTGGAAATGTGATGCCTACTTTAGGGCTGAGCGTGGGGTCCAGCTCCCACATACCAAGCGGGGAATGAACCGGCTTCTTTGCCTGCAAGCTGCTCTTCGATCTTGGCCAAAAGGCTTGCCCCTGCGGAGTCTCAGTCTGACCCATCCATAACTAATAGGAAGGAGGCTGGGGCACAGCAGGCCCCCTTCGGGCTCTGACCGTCTCTGGCTACACTCTTGTGAATCACAGAAATGTCCCATCCGTATTAACGCTGCTTCCGTTTATTTTACTCTGTTCTGGGAGAATAAGAAAACCACTTTAGGGAGCAGGGCACATTTTTGCATTTAATTTGCAACAATAAAAACAAAATCAAAAGGAAAAGGAGATTTGAGGCCGCTTTTGCTGTGTCCACCCGTAAACCAATTTCTTTCAAGAACTTCGAGTTGCAAACTTGTGTTCCTTCTATCTCCATCTTTCATGGCCCTCAGCAAAAGGTGGGCCCCCAGGGGAGGGGCTGCCCAGGCTTGGTGCCCTCCAAGTTTCTCGCCCATCACCACCCGCCCCCTGCGAGCTCTCTCGAGCTCACAGGCAGACCTGCTAGTCTAGATAGAAGACGGATTCGTGGCTGTGCCTTACAGACTAATTACGATGAGTAATCGGTTACTAAAGCTACAACACACACACACACACCCCCTCCCCTAACTGGCCCTGGCCCTGTCTCCCAAGGCCCCTCAAACGTTCAAGTCTAAAGCCCCCAGCCCGGGGGTCCATCCTAAGGGAAGTATTTGGCCAGCAGAGAATATAATTGAGGGTGGTGGCGGGCAGGGGAGGGAAGCCACACAAATCAAAAGCTCTCGTCTGTCTCGCCAGCCGGGCTGACCCGGCTTCCTGTGCTCCAGCCTTCAGCCATGCAAATTATAGCGTGTACCCGGCTGCCTGGCTTCTGAGGAGACCAGCTCTGCCCGGCTCCGAGAGGACTCAGAGGAAGGGTGGGGACGCCCAGCCTGGCCAACTCCATTCATAATATTTACAGTAAATGGGCCTCTCTGGCGGTTAGTATGCACCCAGCCTCATCATCTCTTGAGTCTGAACTTCAAGACTCTTCCTTCCCCTCCATCACGTACCACAAAATTCCCACCACTGCCCCCCTATAAAAGCNCCAGACCTGCATGGCATTATCTACTCACCAGCCTGTCCTGTCCTCAGGGTATGACCCTGGCCACTCCCAGGAAGACCCAAGATGTCCAAGTCAAATCTCTAAGCTGACCCACCCGCCTCCCTCCTGGACAAGAGTCCAGAGCTATGCCCCCTAACCCCCACCCCCAGATTCCACATGTGGATTCCCAAGTGGGAATGCGTACATGCATCCAACTAAAGGATCTTCTTTCTCCTAAACCACCAAAAAGTCCCTCATTTTCTTCTTTATGTTGACCCCGTCTAAGTAGGAGGGTTATATGCTAAAGCTCAGGGAGAATCTTCATAAAAACGGATGCGTATGTCAATTGTTTTAAAGGACACACCCCCAGAGGTTACAGAAGAGCTCTGGCCTGGTCAGGCTGCAGGTCTGGGGGCTCTGCAGTGAGCTGCTTTTGCTGTGGGCCCCACTTTAATAAAGCCCCGTGGCTCACTGACCTCCCGAGCCCCGAAAGGCGCTACCGCGTTCCAGGACCCAGTCGCAGGCCCTGCCCTGCCCCTCCCATCCCCCCACACAGGTCCAGCTTTTCTAGAGGGTAGGAAAACCATCGAAGACGTGGAAAAACACAGGGAGAAACAAAAGTCCTTTTCATCCCTCCCCTCCCCCAGCTCCCCTTGTTCCATAACAATTATGAAAACTGTTGGATGGGATGGCATTTTGAACATTTACTGCATTCCGGCCAATACATTCCAACGCGGGACCTGATGGAAAAGACTCCCTTCTCCGGCCAGCTCCCGGCCCCCCCCACTCCACCCCACCCCCAGCTCGCGAGAGCCGTCATTCCTTCTCTTTCTTTACAACCCAACACCAGGGCCAGGCCAGGCCCGCACTGTGCTCACAGGGAAAAACAACAGTAGGCAGACTGGAGACAGTGTGCAGACTGGAAAAGTTAATCATTACTTCTGTCTGCCTCTGTAATCTAATCTCTCTGGCTTTGACACACTCACTGTTCAGCCATCCCGGCCCTTTCACCCCCAAAGCACCAGGGCCTCCTAAGCCTGGGGCCTGCCCCAGGCCCTCCCATGAAAGAGGGATGAAGCCTCCCCCAGCCTGGAGGGCCA
The DNA here is from genome assembly GCF_008692635.1 of Crocuta crocuta. NCBI lineage: Eukaryota > Metazoa > Chordata > Mammalia > Carnivora > Hyaenidae > Crocuta > Crocuta crocuta. Next base: position 16,212,875 of record NW_027532203.1, on the reverse strand, counting down.
TGGCAAGGCCCCCTGAAGCCCCCATACATCTCAGGCTGCTCTGTGCTGTGTGTCCCACATTTCAGAGGACTCCGGACCGGACATTCTTTTGGGTTCCAATGTGGCTTGTATTACTTTGAAGAGAGCCAGGCTGTCCCACCCCCTCCNAGACAGCCCCTCCCCCCCCTGCTCTTCTCTCACTCCCCCTGCACCAGGGCTCACCCACAAACCCACTCAACTACATCCAGGAGTGTGACAGGCAGTCTGACTTGCCGGCCCCACACCATCGATCCACATAGATGCGTAAGTCAAGATGGCCCTGCCCTATGATGATGCCTCAAAAACTAAACATGGAGTCACCGCATGACCCAGAAATTCCACTTCTGGGTATATATCCAGAAGAGTCTTGAAGAGATTATTCACACAACCATGTTCATAGCAGCGTTATTCACAACAGCCAAAAGGTGGAAGCAACCCAAGTGTGTCCACCAATGAGTGAACAGAGATGTGGATACACACACACTAAAAAAGAAAGGCAATTCTGACACAGGTTACAACACAGATGAACCCTGAAGACACTATGCTGAGTGAAATAAGCCAGATGCCAAAGGTCAACTATGGTTTGATTCCACTCATACGTGGTACCTAAAGGAGTCAAGTTCACACAGACCGAAAGTAGAATGGTGGTTGCTAGGGGTCGGGGAGAGGCGGGCTGTGGGGTTAGTGTTTAGTGGGGACAGAGTTTCAGTTTGGGCAAGTGAAAAGGTTCTGGAGATGGATGATGGGTGCATGGGCATGGACTTAATACCACATTAAGTGGACTTAATACCACTGAGCTGTGCACTTAGAAATGGTCAGCACGGATGGAGCTCCCGGATGGCTCCGTCGGTTGTTAAGTGTCCTCTGACTCTTGATTTCAGCTCAGGTCACGTTCTCAGTTTCGTGAGCTCGGAGCCTGACTGAGGGCTCTGCAATGACAGCCTGCTTAAGATTCTCTCTCTCACTCTTCCCCTCCCCTGTTCACGGTCTCTCTCAAAATAAACTAAAAACAACTTATCAGGATGGTAAATGTTGGGTATATCTTGCCCAAAAAGAGGGAAGTGGAGGGGAAGGACCTGACAGGAAGGGAAAAAGGAAAAAAGAAAAGAAGGTCCTACCTCTTCTAATGCTTTCAGTGCTGCGCATTAACCTGCCTGCCGTAAGTACAGGGGATTCACGGGTTTCACCGGTGGGCTTCCGCCCATCACAAGGATAAAGGCCCCCTGGAAATGTATGCAAATGCAGCTATGCATATGCATTTTTATGGGGAAAGATTCCTCAACTTTCACTCCTTCTTGGGAGGTTAGCAAGCCAAGAAATGTGAAGAACTGTATCTTTTTATTCAGCGTGCAAGCGGCCATTAGCCACCCACCACCAAGGCGACAGGGAGGGGGTCTCATTCCCACAAACCCTCAAATCCAAGAACCAGAGACCACACAGATCACAGGCTGTCTTGCAAGATTCTGGCCTGGGGACTCGGAGAGACCAGGTCCAAGCTCTTATTTTGCCGATGAGGACACAAATGGAGGCCCAGGACAGGCACAGCCCTGCGGCCAGCTGAGGCTGAAATCCCCACTTTCAACCACGAAAGCAGGCCAGCCTCGAGGGACAGACACCTGGTTGGGGCTCGACCTCCCACTGTCATCCTCCAGCCCCCCTCCCAGGANAGTCACTTCTGAATCTTTGCATGCTCTTCACCCCAGGCCTCTCCCCCAGGAAACAACCTCTCAGCGGGGTTTTAATTGTGACCCCCACCAAGCTGGAGATGGGGCCTATTTTTAAGGGCTGTCCAGCGCACCCACCTCACAGGAAGAACTCAACTAGCTCTTCTCCCTCCGGGTTACTCATTAATGAGGGGGAGGGGCCGTGCTGGCTAAGAGGCTGCCCTGGGGCGGGCAAGGTCCCCGAGCACTTTCTGGGCTGAGCAGCTCTTCAAGACCCTTTGGTGGCCTCAGAAGTTCGCTCAGCCTACTGGAAGGAGACACTCCCAGCATCCTTAGGGGCCCAGAAGGAGTGGAAGCCGGGAGAGGGTGATGGGGACAAATTACTGAACCTCAGAGTGGCAAATGCAGAAATGTGAGTCCACAGTGAGCACAGCCCGGGTCTATCTGTTCCATCCCAAGTTAAAAGTAAAAATGCAACTCTCAAATGAACAAACCCGAAGGCCACGACCAGCCCCCGACCAGTGAACTGTCTTCAGACAGAAGCTCCCAACTTGACAAGACGAAACTGGGGTCGAGATCAGTTCTTTCCTTTCTGCCCTGATCAAATCCCAAGCCAAACCAGCTCTGATTTTTTTTTTTTTTCTGGCCACTGGGGTTCCGCAGCACAGCGAGTAGATAAATGAAAAGAGTGGCCTCCGCGAACAGAGCGTCGGTCGGCCTGGGGGGAACAGGCAGGGACAGGACGAGCGTGGGAATGAAAGCACTTTGGTCACTGCATATTCGACCACCTCGTACAAAACCATTGTACAAAACCATCGCGGTGGGCCAGGGCCCTCCTACATGGGGCTGGCATCTCAGAAATGGGCTTGACCATCAGATTGAAAATTAAAGAGCAGAGTTGCATCTCCAAAAGCCCCCAGGAGTCCTAAAAGGAAAGTCAAGCTCCAGGCCTATCTGCCCTGTGGCTGTCAAGACATTAAATTCTATCTCTCCAGACATCTGTCTGGTGCCGACCCCTCCCTACCCCATCCAGGGCTGAGCCAGTGCAAGTCTGCTCACTTCTGCTGCACACGGCGCTCCCAGGTACCCTACCAGGGTCTGGATTGTGACTGTACTTCTTAAGGTTACTGCTTGTTATCTTATGGGGGGGGGGCGGGCCAAGGAGACAGACCTCTGTTTACCCACAAGTTTTGTTTTATCTCAACTGTCAACGACCACACAACCAAAGCAGAGGCAGAAGCCGAGGACAGGAAAGCCCTTGCCAGCCCGCCGTGCTCAGACAATCACCCCAGGGACCCATCCCCGCACCTCGACCAAGTCTTAGAACACTGACAGCCCCAGCTCCGAGCCCAAGGGCCCTGGCTCCTTTCNTTCCTGCTTGGGATTTTTTGGGGGGGGGGGGGCGGGCCAAGGAGACAGACCTCTGTTTACCCACAAGTTTTGTTTTATCTCAACTGTCAACGACCACACAACCAAAGCAGAGGCAGAAGCCGAGGACAGGAAAGCCCTTGCCAGCCCGCCGTGCTCAGACAATCACCCCAGGGACCCATCCCCGCACCTCGACCAAGTCTTAGAACACTGACAGCCCCAGCTCCGAGCCCAAGGGCCCTGGCTCCTTTCTGTCCTGTAGAAACTGCCCTCTGTCTGTACTCCAGACAGAGCCAAATCCCGTTCAAGAGCCCTCCACCTCCCTGACCCCAAAAGCACCTCCAACATGGTGCTTAATAAATGCACGCTGCTCTTCCTTCTAGCAGCGGCCCCCAAACTGCAGAGCCTGGCACATAGTAGGTGCTCAATAAATAATCACCAAATAAGTGAACCAGAGACAGCCTGGCTTCTCCCAAAGCAGGCGGCCCACCCAGCTTTACACCTGCCAGAGGGAGGTACAAGGGAACCTAGCAGGGAGCGGGCATGCCTTCCAGGCAGGGGTCAGCCACAAAGGCCCAGGCCCTGTCCCAGCTGCAGGTGGAGGCGGGAAGGGAGAAGCCCCTGTCCTCGCCTACTTCCCAGCCAGCTGCGGCAGATCCGAAGGGGTTTCCAAGCCAGGCGCCGGCCAGGCAACCTCTGTGGGCACACCACCTGCCCACAGCATTCTGCCTTGGCGTCCTGCTCTGTTTGGACAAGTTACCCTCACCGAGTGTTCAACAATGCTCTTACACACCCCAGGGCTCTTGTTGTGTTATGAAAACAAAACAATGCACGCTAAGGGAAAAAAGCCGGAGGGGAGGGGCAGGAGTGAGTGGGAGCAAGCACGGCACACACAAATCTCTTTCTGAGCTCCGTCCTAAAGAGGGCCCCTTAGCAGCATGGGTTGGGGCACAGGCCCATGTCATCAGAACAATGACATCGTCCACGAGGGGACTCAGAACCCCCCCTCCCGACTCCCCCGCGCAGCATTAGGGGAAGGCAACGCTGGGCGGAAAGCTGCCTGTGTGAATGTGAATTCTTACCTACCCCCTACCAGAAAGAGGTTTTTTTTTTTTTTTCCTTTTGCAAGCTAAAACTGAGCTAATGACCCTGGGTGGGGCTCGGCGTCGAGGACCTCGAGCAGCCAAACCAAAATTCACTTCCAGCCAAGAGCTGCTTGGCCTCACCATTTGGGGAAGGAAGCTGAAAAAATCATGAAAGATTCTTTAGTGAAACCAGGAAATAAGGCTGCAGTTAACATTTCAACTGAAGGTGACCCTTCTGGTAAAATATTTTTTTAAATAATAAAAATAACATAAAGTTCTCAAACAGCCTCTTTCTTAAAGAAAATGGCCTAAAAGTTCTCGTGGGAGTGGAAAGGAAGGGGGGAAACCCCCCCAAAAAAGAAAACCAAAAAAAAAAAACCCCAGGCTGGCTTCGTCTTAGCCACTACCTTTCATGAACAACTTTTTTTTCTGGAGTTCTTATAGAAGGAAAGATGCAATTTCCTGTCTTATCCCCAGTATTTCCTGTTCACTTACAAGGTGAAAGTTATCACTGTTTTAAATAACCGTCCTCAGCGCCACAGAAAGTTCCATTTTCCATCCAGTGTCCCCATTCCCAACACAAAATCTCCCCACCTTAGAAGAGAAATACGACCACGTCCTACACCTTTAAAGGGCTGGCTTAATTAAAAAGGCTTGATCCCTGTGGCAGACAGCACCTCGGATCTTAGCTTCCCTGCCCCAGATCCCCAAGGACACCCCACAGGGAGACGTGGAAGGGGCTGGGAGCAGCCCGGCGTGTTTGCGTAGAGCCGCTGCTGACAAAGTGAATGTTGCTTTCTTGGTGTGTTAGCCACTAAATTGAGAACTGTGCCTCAGCAGTTAATAATATCTTCCCGCTGAAAATAGCCCAGAGAGGAAGCCTCTCTGTGACAGTAGGCACACAGCCAGCCTCTGGGCTAGCCATTCAATACTGAGCGAGAAAGATGGTAGGACCAGCGGTGACCTCCCAGTGGCTGTGCCGTACAGGATCCTTTCATGAGGCTCCTGCAAAGGGAGGGCTCCCGGGCAAGTCACCCGCCGATCTCTGCAGCCCTATAACCTCGGTGAGGATGTCGCACGGACGAGGGGGCCCTGGCACTAGAGCCAGGGGAGGGATCTGGATCACTGGGGAGGGGGCAAGGGGTCAGGGAGCCCCCAGGCTTTGAGGAACAGTCCCTGAACCGTGCTTGGTCTCCAATCCCCGGGCAGGCTAGGCTGCAGGGAACCAGGCTGCGTAGACCAGGGGGAAATAGCACCTGGGGCAGAGAGAGAAGATGTGCACTCACTTCGCCTGCAGAAAGGTCAGGCTTGGAAAGAACCACAGGGAGCTTTCCTACCTCTCATTTCTGCAGCCTGCATGGAAAAGGGGAGGTCAAAAAAAAAAAAAAGAACAAAAAGAAATCAACACAGAGATGCGCCTGCTTCTTCAGGTAGTAAGAGTCAGAGAGACAGGCTCCCAGCCCGGCCACCAAGAGAAGCCACCAGATACTCCGCACAGGGATGCAGACCCTTCTTCCCCTTCCACGACGGGTTCCTCAACTTGTCACCACACTGCAATCACCCGGGGAGCTTCAAAACATACCAGTGCGGGTCCCCACCCACAGGCCGTACTTCAGAAGATCCCAGGGGCTCTTAACATTGGGGGCACGTCTGGGACTCCCACCCTGTGCCTTGTTTTCTCTCACCAGGTTTGCTCCCACCTGCTCGGAAGTCACCACTGCAGCAAGACAGGAGCAAGGTTTTGGTGTAGCAACAGCAACAATAAAGAAGCAAAGAACCTCAAACTTGAGCATGACTTTGGCATTTCTTCCTTGTCCACTGCCCTCCTGGCTCCAAGCTTTTGCCACAGAGGTCCTCTAAGTCTCGAAGTCCACCAGGCTATACAGCCAGGCTCTGCTACGGGGAAGGTCCAGGGCGAGCAGTGAGACTTAATGTGCTAGACTGTATGTAGCCAGAAGCGACTCTGGACAGAACCTGGCCCTTACCTGGGCCCCTGCCCCTTTGGGAGTCCCTGTTCTGCCTCAGTGACAGGATGCACGAGGCAGAAGCCTGTTCAGTAGGGCCAGGAAAGCGGCCCAGATTTGCTCCAGAGCCTTTAAATGGGGCCTCCCTGCATTTAACCCCTGCCTGACCTCCTCATTCTTTCCAGGACCAAGGGGGTTTCATCAGGGAGCCCTGATGATCCAGGGCCGGGAGCATCACCTGGAGAATTGCAACAGCCTGAGCTGCTGTCCAGGACCGGTCTTCCCTGGGGGGTGGGGGTGCACCAGGTGAGCCGACAGAGGCCCAAATCCTTACACTGGCATTTAGGGAGATATGGGCTGAGTCCCTAGAGAGCCAGACTGTCTGGAGTTGGGGTGTAAGGGAGTGGGTAGGCAAGGAGCTCACTCGTGGTCCCATGTGCTGGTCCCTCTGACTGTCCCAAAGCCCGTGTGCTCTTGGCCACTTGGAGGAGCTCAACCCACC
>NW_027532203.1:16191754-16204998 GCF_008692635.1 Crocuta crocuta | reverse complement strand
CCCACCCCCACCCCCACCCCTGGCATCAGAGATGTCAGCAAAACCACCAGCTGCTTGTTCCCAGGCAGAGGAAGGAGACACAAAAACACAGCAACAGGCACCCGGGTCACAAATTCCCAGGGTCCCATCACCACTCCACGCCAGTCAAGAAGGAACCGTTCACATGGGCCTGATTGGCAAGATGCTGCAATCTCTCCGAAGCTACTTGGTTTGAGCCTAAACTGACTACTTGGACTGAGCCAGAACCGCACTTTCCGATTACATAGGTATTTTTGAAGACTCGTGTCTCTGAGGCAATCCTAGATGCCAGCAGGGACCAAAGAGAAGGAAGAGACACGTTCCACAAGTGGCCGCTGACCTAAGGGCACTCCCATCACCCAGAAGTGGCAACCAGAAGCTAAACAAAGGAAAGTCTGCAAAGGAGTCGGCCTCCCTTAGGCTGCTGGGACGGTGTCTCCCCAATAAGTATGACTCTGCAAAGCCAAGAGCTGGAGTCCCCTCAACTCCCCGCCCAGCCCCCCGAGACACAGCAGCACCTAGGTCACCACTGCTTCCCACCTCCTTCCTTGAAATCCATGGTGGCGTCTCGCTTGAAGTTTAAATAAGTACAAAGTTTTGTTGGCCTCCAATCCGTGTCTCAGCCCAAGGAGGCGCTTCTGGCGGCAGCCTGGCCAACTCCAGACGTTAATATACACAGGAGGAGGATGAAGGGTGGGTCTTCAGCCGAACAACCCAGAATGTGCAGGCGAGACGGTGTTCTTCCCGTCCTCCCGCCCAAACCAGGCCAGCAGATGAGCTAAAGGAAAGAGCCCCACCGAGGACTCCGGCCGGAGGCTTCAAAGATGGCAGCTTCTAGCACATGCTTTTGATTACCAGCGAGCCAGCGAAAGCTCTGGGAGCAAATCCTTCCCACTTCTACCACCACCGCGCCGAAGTTTCCCCTCGACAGCTGAGCTCTCCAAGGTGGGTCTTCCTGAGCGAAGACACGCCAGCAGTGCAGGCCTATTCTGGAGCTGTATGCCTTTCAAGAGGCACTATCTGCACGGAGCTTAACTCAGGGCTGCCAGATCCACCAACACGCCCCCACCCCCAAAGAGCATACACACCCTGCCGTCCGCCTACCCCCGGGCCCATCCCACAGCCTGCTCGTGTGTCTGCACACGGGACCGTCTCTCCGTGCGTCTGCAGCACACGCGTGCGCACAGCGCACACACAAAACCATGCACCAAGCAATCCATCTGTCTCAGAGAGCCGGCTGTCAGAAATGAAAGTACAATCTCCTGGAACCGAGTCACAGCCTTCTAAAAATGTGCCGTTCTCCCAGACTGAGGAAACTTGCAGGGGTGGAGTATGTTTCTTTGCGAGGCCTGAAGGCCTGGGCCTGTCGCCTCCCAGGCCAGACCCGAGCTGCAAGGCTAAAATTCCAACTGCAGCCAGTGGGCCTGCTCCCAGGGCTCCCACCCGCCCGCTCCCCTTCCTCGCAGGAGAGGGAAGGGCCAGTCTTGGAGTCACCCCTGCAGTTCAGGAGGGAATGCCTTGGAGCACACCCCCACCCCCACCTCCGAGGCACCACATTTTCACATTTGGCTGTTTTTTCTTTCCCTTCTTCCCTTGCCAAGAGAATCAAGTCCTGGCTCCCACTCCCGACCTTCCTCCCACCCTAAACTGAGCCCCATTCATTAAGCCCGCTCTCAGCCAGGGCAGGACAGGAAGGAAAACAGCACACAGGGCCTGTGAAAGAGACACTCAGAGAGGTTATTTCAGGGGGGAGGAGGGGACAAATCCTTGTGGGCGCCTTCGCCGCTCCCCACCTTGATGCCCACTCGCCCCCCCCCTTCCTGAAGCAGGCTCCCACCCTCCAGCCTCTGCTAACCCCTTCCCCTGCACAGCCCTGTCCCACTCTGCTACGTCTCCCCAGCTCCCACCAGCCTCATCCTCCAAGGCGGACACACCCAGCCACCCCCTCCCCCCCAACCATGGAAAGATCAACTTGGGAAGGAGGAGGTCTGGGCTCTCTCCATCAGCAAAACCCTCGTCTTGGACCCGGGCCACTATAGCATCTTTTCGGGGGCACGCTCCCTACAAAGGGTGTAGCCCTGGGTTTCTCTGTGCCCATCGCCTCCCCTGACACCCCCAAACCACTGGGCGCCAGCCCAAAACTCAAGTTTCTTCAATTTCCCCCCACAGCACATTTATTAATAAGCTGTTCCAACTCCGAACGGAAAGAAGAAAGAGCTCAAACTTTGAAGCCTTGGGAATTAGTAAATTAAGAGCTAAAATTCAAAACAAATGCTCTTTCATGTGGAGGCCCCCTGGTCTTTTTCTTTCTGCAGTTTTGTTAAACCATTCGATCCCTTCAGAGACAACCTACTCCTNCTCATTTCTTCTGAGGACTGGAATGGCTTTGGGAACAGAATGCCCACCTAACTCAGATGGGGCTGCGCTGGGGGCCAAGGAAGGAGATGCTCGGCTTGGTGTCGTCATTTCCTCCAGCAGCCCGAGACAGACAAGATGTTATCAATAAGACAACTCTTCCGAAAAAGCCCCCTTTCAAAAGCTACCACTTCCCTTGCTTATTTCATGTGGTTCGAAAGGGCTGGGGCTCCTCCCTGCACATTCAGGATTTAAAAAATAAACCCATCGAACAACATCCTGAGTGCTACTCTGCCCAGACCCTCTCTCGTCTTCTTGGCCTTCTTTTTTTCAGGAACTTTCTCAGCCTTAGAAAGCAGAAAAGACGCAGGTCGCCGGGTCCAGAACAGTCTCCCTCCTCCAGAGCTGCGGTCCCCCGCCCCTTCCCCCACCCCTCTCCGGGTCCCCCTTCTTCCTGCCCACTTCTCATTAGGAGCTTTGTGTAAACAATACCCTCCACGGCAGATAACAGGCAGAGTATATATTGCACTGAAATAAAAACAAACAAGGGTCCTCCTAAAGGCATCCTCAGCAAGCTCCGTTCCTGGACGGGGGAGCCTGGGAGGGGCTGGCCAGGATGAGCATGACCATGGCCTAGAGGCAGCGCCCGGCCAATCAGAGGTCATCCCACCAAAGAGAGCACACCACAGCCCCCCCCACCCCCACCCCGTCCCCAAGACACTTCTACTGCTTTCATCTGAGCTACCGTGATCCAATGCCAGCGTCCCAAAGGCAAGCAACGACAAATTCATGGAGCCCTGGGATTTCTCCTCAGCCCCGACCCCCAGGTGACTTTCCCTCTTGCTTTAGCTGGCTCTTAGAAAACCTAGAGGTGGCACACTTGGGTGGGAAAATCAGGTAGAAATAGGATGTCTTTGGAAAAAGAGGAAAAATGCTTCCTACTTACATTGCTAATGAGTTTATGCTCTCTTCTCATGCCTCTCAGGGACAAGGAGGCTCAGGCTACCTCCCTCATTCCCATACCCCTCCAGCCCTGGCATCCAGACCTTCCCTCACACCGTGCGCCCTGAGGAAAACCTTCCCTTCCCAAGTAGCACTGCTAAGCCTCCACTGTCCTCAGTGCCTCTATCCTGTGGCTCCCGTGCCTGGATACGCGCTCCAGAATCCCGCACTGAGCTGGACTGGGAATCAAAACCTGCACAGAAGCATCAAGGACATCTACGCTGAACTCCCACCCTCCTCCTGGGATCTGTCTTCAACGAGTTCCCAAAAGGCGATCCATCCTCTTCACGGCACTCTAGGCACCAAGGGCAAGTGCAAAAAAGAGCTTAAGCTTAAACCCATGAACTAATGCCAAGGTCACCAAGTGGAAGCCCCCAGAGCCAGTAGCTGCTTTAACAATAACCATGAAACACAGCACCACGCCAGTCCCCGGCTGGCCCCCACTTCCTCATCGCCAGAGCAGGCCCAGTGTCCTGATGCGTGAGGGACTGCGGAACTGCGAGTTCAAGGGCCCGAATCGCCACCGATGCATCCAGTTCAAGCACATAAAAGTGAGAATTAATTCCAGACCAGCTGGGGTGGCAGAAGGCCACCCCCATTCCCCTAGTCTCCAGTCATTTCAAGAGGTTTTGAAACTGCCAGGAAAATAAGAGAAAATGTCTCACCTGAAAGCCCCCCAGGGGCCAGATAATTCGTTCCCCCTGTTTCAGCGGAGGAAGGCACAGCATCTGGACAGTCTGCTGTGGATTTGAAAAGGAGACAGAAATAAATAAATACACAAATAAATAAATAAAAACACCAAGATTAATTTTTAAGCACATTCTAAACAGCATTAAAGAGAAACCACACATTCCAAACGGCTGACTCCCCGCCGCGATGCTGATTATTAATGGTCTGCTCAGGCTTCGCTGCCCATCAGAAGACAGACCACAGCACCTTGTCACCGGTCTGGGCTCTGGGCAGCCAGTTAATCATTAGTCAAGTCAGGCTCGATCACAGACTGGCTGGAATTTCTCTTTTATTGCAAGTCCCCCATTGAGGAAACCTGGTAGTTCCCAAGGTCAAAGGAAGCCTGGGCTCTGCTCTCAACCCCCAGTGCTGTGTCCCTACCATTTCTCCCAGAGAACAATCAAAGGGGAAGCCTTGTCACGTGGCCCCAGTGACTTCTTTGCCTCTCCCGTAGACAAGTCTATCCCTCATCTGTTAGCCTTCCCGGTTCTTTAGGACTTTCTCAAGAGTGCCCTTGGCTGAAGGGACTTCTTTTGCTTTTTAACTAACGTATAGGAAGTATAATGAGGCATACAAATCTCAGAACAGCCCAATGGTGAGGCGCCTGGGTGACTCAGTCAGTTAAGCATCTGGCTCTTATTTCGGCTCAGGTCATGATCTGGAGGTTGGTGGGATCAAGCCCTGCGTCGGGCTCTGCCCCGGCAGCATGGAGCCTGCTTGGGATTCTCTCTCCCCCGCCCCCCTGCCCCTCCCCTGCTCATGCTCTGTCTCTCTCTCAAGATAAATAAACATGAAAAAAAAATGGAATTAAAATAAAATTTTAAAAAACCCAATGAATCTTATTCACATACATATCTATGGAAGCCACTGGCACATCAGGACAGAGAACACTGTCAGCAAGGCTCCCGGCCGAAGGGGAAATGTTCGACCTCCTTCTAGGCCTGGTCCAAACTCCTCACCTCTGGAAACCATCCCAGGCAGCCGCAGACCTGCAAGGCTCCCCGCCCTCGGTTCCTATAAAATCTTTCTGGCATCCAGCACTTGGGAGTCCCCTTCTGCCGACTTTGCTCATCTCTTACCTTCAGATCCTGTCTGCCCCAACTAGCCTATAAGCTTCTTTCCAACATCTTTGTCACCCTCAGGTGCTTAGCACGGTGACCTAAACGCTAAGGAGGCTAATGACAATTCCATCTGAGAAACAGACTTGACAACGTCCCTCCAAGCAATTACACCAAAAACTAATGCCCATGAATCACAACGCATTAGCCCCATGAAACAAAAATACACACGACCCTGAAAGCTCATCATGCGTCACTGCCAAGGCCAAACTTACATACAGAGGGCCACAGAGAGAGGCCGGCTCTAGAAAGGGGCTTCCCGGCTCCACCACAAGCACACTAGGTTAGACGGTTCAATTTCAGTCCCTCAACCACCCCAGGTCACCAGCAGGATGAACCTGGGGTGTGTTCTACCAGTTTCACATTGGAACCACTTGGCCACGCTGGCAAATAGGAAGCCAAATGGAAAGAGAAGCCCAGAGGCAAGTAGTACATTTGGATTCCTTTATTTAGTAGCCTAGCAGCAGCCTTCATTCCCCAATAAAAGGAGGAGGGGGGCTGAGCATGGCCTACCCTGGGCCCCCGAACCATGTCTGGGTTTCTGCTGCTTACCCCTCCAACTTGGAGATTCTCTCTCTCTCTAAAGAACAACTTTTCAAGAATTCTAGAGCGGGGAGGCAGGGGAAGCAGAGGCGAGGAGTGGCGGCCATGGGCAGGGCAAGAGAGAAAAGACTGTGTGTGTAATCTCATTTTATCAGGATAAAGTGTAATTCCTAACAGGAATATACAGTTTTACAGGATACACTTAATCAAATGGAAAACAATGGGGGAGCAGGAAGCTGAGCTGCTTGTTAAATGGTGTATACCCTGCACTCTCTAAACTACTTTGATGGCCTTCACCGTGTTCGAGAAATAGGTTTCACCTACCCAACAGGCGGAAGACACCCCCACATTAAACAGGAGGATGTATCCACGGCCAGTGCCCCCCGCCCGCCTCCGACTTTGGCTGGCTGAATCCCAGGGGCGAAGTGGGTTTCAAAGGAAGAGCCTGGCATCTCAGGGCAGAGCTGGGACCACATTCAAGGTGTCAGCCTGTCTCAGATCAAAGGTAAGCCAGCTCCGGCAACCACAAGCGTTTTTATGAAATGGTGCTCTGCCCTTCTGCAGAGCCTTTGATCTCGTGAGGGATTTACAAACATTAATTAGGCCTCCCCACCACCTCTGTGAAGTAGCAAAGTATACCTGTTGGACCCGCACCTAGGTAAACTGAGGCGTCACTGACTAGCCCAGGGGGCCACCCAGCAAGCTAGGCCGTGAGCAAGAGCTGAGGGCTCATCCCAAGTCCTCACTCTTCCCTGCAGGTGGCCTCCTCAAGCTACTGCAGGGATAGTAAAGGTCAAAGAGGCCACACCCCCAGCCCTCACCCACAGAGAGACCTCCAAAGCCAGTGTCTCAGCCTTGGTCTGTGTCACCTGCTCTCCAGAGCCCAGGCTGCACACTCTAGGCTCTAGGCCATTCCTGGCTCTTATCCATCATTATGATATTACCAAGCACCCAGTAAAGTGCTGGGTTCTCTGGGAGAAAAAGTTAGTCCTTGAAGACGCAAGCCTGGGGACCAGTCAGGAATGAGCTGTACAAGGGGGTACAAGGGAGACGGCTGGGGATTCTATTTCTCTCACCAAGAGAATAGTTCCAGGAGAGCCCCAGACAGTCTCGTCCACATAGTTCTGAGCATCACACCACCTCCCAACTGCCACCAGGGCCAGAGGAGCCCCAGCCTCGCTCCCCAATCACACCCTCAACGTCCCAGCTCTGCCCCAATCCACAGCTCCCATGGTTACAGTACAATCCACTGCATGGGAATCATTCACATTTTCAGGCAGGCACATCGTTAGGCCTGTAGAATGAATGAACGAACCAATAAATGAACAAATGAATGAATCACCTAACTCTTAACTCTTTGATCATCTAGATTTACAGAGGTCCAGAAAAGTTAAGAGACGTGAGTTAAGAGGTAAAAGCAAGGCTAGATCCAGACTACTCAACTATGCTTTGGAGGCCTGAGCCACAAAATGGGTGCTGGTCACCTGGGTTCCTGGGCCTAAGCAAATCCGGTGTCCCCAGAAACACCCTCAACACCAGCCATTCTGGGAAGCCTTCCACACCATCGGATGCAGAGGACAAGGGAAGCAGAGCCCACATAACAACCGCTCTGCATCGTCCCCCTCCACAAAATAAGTTCTACCTTCAAACAGAAACGTTCCTATCCCTTGTGGAAGGGGAGAGAGCCTTCTCGACTTCAGATAGTCACAAGTCACAGCCACCTTGCTCCTAGCTTCAGGTATGTTTAACCCCTTCCTGCAAGATCCTACTAGTTTGGGGCCACTGGGCACCCAGGTCCCTTCCCACCACCTCTTTCCAAGCTGGAGACTTCACAGAAGGGATTCCTTTCATTGTGCAACTGGGTAAGATGTTAACAGCTGTGCGTTGTAAAACCTGGCTCCTGGTTCTCACCTAGTCACCCCAGACCAAAACTTCAACCCGGGGCTCAGGCACTCAAGAAAGCAAGCAGCTGATCTAAACTCCCCAGCCAATTACTCTCCCCTCCCATGCACAAGATGAAGATGAAAAGCGGGGGCAGCATCCCATCTGTATGTGTGATCTCAACGGCCCTGGCCACAGCAGCCGGCAAAACCGGCCCCAGACCTGTCCCCAGCCCCACTGTTCCCAGACCTGGCTCGCCTCCAGTGAGTCGGGACAGCTCCTTCCACGGGGGCATCGCCTGTTACCACCTCGTGTCCTCACACGACAGCGCCTTTTTTCATTCCCTTTCTTGTTTTGTTTTAAACAAAACGTTTTGGGTGAGTAACCAGCTGTTTGAGTTTCCGATTGGCAGGTTAATCACTTCCTATTGGCTGATCTGGAAAACTTTTCTCCCCCTTGGAAATGGCACATTCCTGTCTTTGTGGCTTCTCTGTTTACACACATTTTGCTACCTAATGTCAACACTTGCTAATGAATAAATATATCACTCCACTCACTGCAAATGAGGTCCTGGCCCTGGCAGAAGGACTGCCTGAATCCCGCGAACAGATTTATCCTGGTATCTCTGCGGGGAAACCCACGAGAATTGTGACCCTCCTGTTCTATGGTTTTAGGAAGTTTCTGGGAGCACTTCTTTACCCCTAGCAATCTTTATTCCTGGGCCCAAGGTGACTGGTCTTCCTCTCTTTTAAGAAATCCCTCCAGATTTGAAGGCTACAGAAGGAAAAACAAAAATCAAGACAGAGATGGCCCAGCCCCTTATAGAAGAAACCTCATGAAAGAATTCTGGGTCTTGAAGCCAAAAAGCCCAGTCAAGGAGAGCCTGGGTGGCTCAGTCGGTTAAGCATCCGACTTCGGCTCAGGTCATGATCTCACCATTTGTGGGTTTGAGCCCCGCATCAGGCTCTGTGCTGACAGCTAGCTCCGAGCTTGGAGCCTGCTTCAGATTCTGTGTCTCCTTCTCTCTCTGACCCTCCCCTGCTCACGCTGCCTCTCTCGCTCTCTCTCTCTCAGAAATAAATAAAACATTAAAAAAAAATTTCAAAAAGCCCAGTCAAGTTACATTCTTTGAGAAAACAGAGCTTGGTTAACTTCAGTTAACATTTGTTACAAATACAGAGAGCCAGTTATCTCCTCATTAATGACCATTTATCTGGTGTTTTGTAAATCGAAAGCAAAATATCACATGCTTTGCAGGCCACTTATTAGATAGGCACCAGGCAGGCAGCAACGCCTCCCAACTTCAGGGAGCGGTGGAGTCCCGGGGGGGCTGGCTGCAGAACACGGGCTTTGGTTACACCGTTCATTAAAGTATTTAATTTATGACAACGCCCCAGCAAAACTTTTAATTAGTGGGGGGAAAGGCCCAACAGCCAAAACTCATGAGGCGGAAGGACTTGTGGCATTCCAAAGCAGAAATGGGGCCCAACCCTTCACTTCTCCTTCTTCCAGAACCCTGGCAAACTAAAAACGTCACAAGGGTTGCATTTTTCAGGCATCAGGATACAGGCCTGAAGATCCAAGTTCCCATCCGGTACTTTTCAGCTAGTGCATCTCCCGCTGTTTAAGGAGCTCTGGGGCACTGGGGCCCATCCCTGGAGGCGTTCCCGAACCCTGTTTAGCTGCCCCCTCTGCCCCTTGGCACTGTTAACTCCATAGGGTGAGCCCCTGCACAGCCAGCCAGAAGCTGAACATAGACAACCGCAACAGGGCTGGTGCCAGTTTCAAATGGGCTTGTGCTCTGGCCCCCGGCCATCTAGTGACAAAGCAACAGGCAGGCAGAGTTATGCTAAAAACTTGCATAGTTCCCAGCACGAATTCTGAGAAACACTGGGACAGAGCTGACTTCCAGGGGTTGTAAGCACAGAGCACCCAGCAGGATGCGGTCGCCTTCACTTCTTGATGTTCTAACCTCTTACTTCAAACCACGACCTTCTCTGCACCTTTGAAACCGTCTTCCCACTCATCAAATTATCCATTCTTCTCACCGATTCTCCTGGCACTCACAAAACTCTCTGGATTCTCCGATCATCCTGTCCTATTTGGCTCTCAAGGCACTTCTTCGTGGATCAAATTCCACGTGTTAAAGCTGAGCCAATTTTGGTTACGGAGTGAAAATACACAAGAAAGGAACTAAACATAACGCTTATCTAGGAACATCTTTGCAAAAAAGAAAATCAGAGTAGATAGATTTATACAACACACACACCCCTCTCCAGCCACAACAAAAACAGAAAAATCCACCAAACTTCCAACAGAGGAAACCCAGAAGCACCTCGGGGCAAGCCCAGCGCCTTCCCAAAGCCGCTGCCTAGACAGAAAAATCCGCGTTCTAGAGGCTCCATTTCTAACTTGAGAGAAGGGTATTTTTAAAATCATCCACTCACCAGTTGGTTTGAGAAAATCCATCGGGTATCTGGAGTAAGGAGGAGGGGGAGACTCTGGAATTAAAAAAGTAAGAGAAAATAAAGGCCGAGCCATGAGAAAGAGAGATAGAAACTTATGATAACAGAGACATTCTTTTAGCCCAACTGTTTGTCTTAGCTGTGGGGGTTGGAGGCAGGGNCGCCGCTGCACACCCGGGCAGAAACTCGGGATCCCCATTCCTAGCCCACCCGGGGGGCGCGCCCCAAGTGCGCCGTGAACTTGGGCGGACCTGTGGGCGCCAGAGGTACATCCCCCGCGTTGCACAGAGACGTGGAGAAACGGGAAGCAACAGAGGAGGCTGGGAGTATAAAGAGAGGGAGGCTGGGGTCTCAGGCGAAGCCCTGGCGCGATAAGGGGCAGCAAAGGTACGGAGGCGCTCGGGACAGACCATCCTATGGTCAACTCTGTGCTTTACTGTACTGAAAGAAAAGGAAAAGTTGGGGACACCCAACTTCTCATGGCTTGCTCTTTTCCATCCTGAGTAGCTAGCTGACTTAAGTGCAGATACCCAGTTCGGCCTCGCATCCCAACCCTCTTTGCCCCAAGACCCCAGACCTGTGCGGCCCAGGAGTATCCCGACTGACTGTTCTTGTTTACTAAAGGAGCAGAGACTTTCCAGCCTCTACAACTCGCTTCTCCCAACCTTCCTTGGCGGGCTTGGACCGAATCCAACTCGGCCACACACCTCAACGCTTTTCCGGGTGCAGGGGAGGCGTGACCCCCACTTCTCTGTGCACCGCCTAGCTGAGGTGGAAATGAAGGCATTTAATTTTTAACCGCGTGTCCGTGGAGTGCGCGCACGAGCTGCGCCCACAGCCCACCTCGGGGCAGCAGAAGAAAAAAAACCTGGAAGGGAACCCCCAGGGAATGCCCTTGCAGATTCCCCTTGTCCTGTCTCTACTTTTGTCCCCAGAGGCTCTTCCCAAGAGGGGATGTACACCCCCCCTCCAGAATGGTGACTACACACACACACACACACACACACACACACACACAGTCCGGGGGAGTGGGGGTTCTCTTACCACTTGAGCGCCAGGGGGAGGAGGCAAGAGAGTGGGCGCAGAACAACTTCTTACCTAGTTCGCAGAGTCGGCTAAGGTGATGGGGGTTGCAGCACACCAGCTCGGGGTTGATCTTCCCGTAAGATTCACAGCAACACAGCCTCTTGACTTCCGAGGAATGCCTGAGATCCGGCCACCTGAACACTTTGCACAGCAGGAGGGGGAGCGAGTAGGACGCGGGCGGCNGGGCGGGCCGGCGGGCGCCCCCAGGCCCAGCCTGCAGTCCAGGCGGCCGGGCAGCAGGAGGCACGCGGTGCGCGTACCGCCGCGGGACTCCACGGCCTGGAGCAGCAGCTCCAACTGCCGTTCCTTCAGTTTCTTGAGCACCGAGTGCGTGAGCGCCTTCAGATCCGCCTCAGCACCCCCGGCCGCGCCGGCGCCCGTGGCTGGGGGGGGGGGGTGGTGGTGACCTTTGGCACCTCGGACCGCCTTGCCCAGGCAGCAGCCAGCCCTGCCCGCGCCGCCGCCACCGGCCCCATGCGCCCGGCCGTCCGTCGTCCCTTCTCCCCGCAGCTCGCCTCCTCCTCCGCCTCCCCCCGCGCCCTCCTCCTCGTCCTCGCCGCCGGGCGCACGGCTCCTCCAGAGACGCCGGACGAGCGCAGATCGTTTGGTCCTGAACATGCGGGGCGAGGAGGCGAGGAGAAAAGTCGTTTGCCGGCTAAGGAGCGAACATGACCTCCGCACACCATGAAGAAGTCGGGCGCCGAGTTGGGGCAGCAGGCGCAGGCGACAGCAGCAGCAGCAGGGGCCCGGGCAGGAGCGGCGGCGGCCCGAGGGGCGCTCCGTGGCATGCNCGCGGCCGCCGCTTCCCTGGGGGCGGCGAAGCCTGCCCCGGTTGGCGCCTCCCAAAAAAGAGGCCCCCCCGCAGCGGCTCCCGAGTGTCTGGCTCGCCAGCCTCGGCTTCCTACATGGAAGATCCGCGGGGGCAAAAAACGAAAGGCGTTCGGCTGGGCTGCTGGAGGGAGGAAAAAGCCTCTCTCCCCCTTGCTAAGCAACTTAATTTGGGGGTGGGGAGAAACAGGCAATTAAAAAAAAAAAAGGCAGGCACGCGATTTATTTTTTTCCTCTATATCCTTAGTAACCGGATCTCCTCGAATTCCGTGCACACGAAGACTCGGAGGAGGGGGCCGAGTGGACTTCACCCCGCATGAGATGTCTGGCGAAATAAGAAGGCTCTCAAAAAAAAAAAAATCTTAAGAACCAAATATGCAAAGCCCAAAATGAAGAACACCACCTCCTCGCACCCCCAGAGGTCTGGGGGCGTCCGGCTGGAGCTGGGGTTTAAAAAAAGAAAATGTTTACAAAGTAGAACAAGACGTTTGAGGGGTGGGGGAATAAAAAAACGCATCCACGAGTTACATCCCCCTTTTTTCCTTGCAGAGCCCCGCTGGTCTTCCTTTCCTTTTCTTCTGCCAAGGAAAAAAAAAATCGTATATATGTTTTTAATCCACAGAAAGCTCTGGCTAGGCTGCTTCAATCCTCGGCATCTGCGTGTTTGGGGGAGTCTGGTCTTTCCTCCTGCGCTCCCGGAGGCCCCGGTCCTCGGCGGGGACTTCCTCGGGGCTGGCGGGGGCGCAGGGGCAGAANAAAGCTATTTCTCCCCCCCCACACACACACCCCCGCCACCGCCACCCGGTCCCCGGTCTGCGAAGGGGGGACCACTCGGGGGGGCGGGTAAAGGTGGGGAGCTGAGGGGCTCCCAGAATCGACGGAGACCCGGCCGGATCAGNCCCTTGCACTTCATTCATTCGTTTTGTTTTAAAGGCCCTGGCGGCGGATCCCCTGGCCGCGCTGGAGGGAAGGGGGAGGAGAGCGCTGTCTCCGTTTTAAAAGACATTTACACCGGACTGGACCGAGGCCCTGGGAAGTGTGCGCTGGAGGGAACAGCCGGGCCGCCGAGGGCGGGGAGGCGGCGCGAATGTGACCTCAGCCGCGGCCGCGCGCTCCCTCCCGCCCTCACCCGCTCCGGGCTCGGGTTTCTAGGACTGCCTGGAGAAGTGTGTCTTGTGCACAGCTCTGGAATGCGTTTGGCCGGCTGACGAGCTGCGAG
>NW_027532203.1:16185951-16191677 GCF_008692635.1 Crocuta crocuta | reverse complement strand
GCCGCCGGCAGGTTTCCTCCGGAGCCCGGAAGACCTCCGGCACCCCGCCTCCCGGCGCGGGAAGGTTACCTTTCCGAGCAGACCTGCCTAGGGCATGCATATGCATGTACTGCCTGTCTCTGCGCCCTTCTCGGCCCCGTAGCGTTCACGGTGCTCAGGGTCATAGAGGTTATCCTCTGACCCCAGGTTCGGGAGAGGCAGAAACCCAGCTGGCAGATTACGGCAAGGAAATGGGTTAAGGCCTCGGTAGGGCACAGGACCAGAATGCGTGAAAGCTGATGGTACTGAGAAAAGAAATGATTTAAATATATACGCATCACTACTGATGAGGCCACTAGTTGGCATGGTGATCTGACCTCACAGATTATTCAGTGAAATAAAAAAAAATTTTTTTTAAGTAATTTACAATTGTGATATCAGGACAACAGCGAACCTCACTGGGGATGAGTTGAACGACGAATCTTTAGAAAAGGTGCAATGTACTATTTTCATTATCCTGGCTAAATTCTACCTTAGAAGGAAAAGGGACAGATGACTTTTAGCTTTACAGTTCACACACCCCCCCCNGTGCCATAGATGCTTAATAAACATTTAGGAATCCACACAGGATGCAAGGGGACATTTGGACGAATCCTTCCAGATCTAACAAAAGCACCTTTGGAGATAAAAATGTAAGAGAAAATCAGCAACATTGGTTACACCATCAGCTCTGGGCAAGGGACCCCTGAAACTTATTGACTTGTAAGACACAGGGGTACCAAGCAATGCAGAAATGTATGTAGGACAGGGCAGAGGCTGGCATTCTAAATGCTTTGTAAGGCCACCTAGCTGCAATTGTATAAGGTCATAATTTTACTGTAAAAAAAAAATGTTGCCTGTTGAAAAGGGCATGGAGGCCACGTGTGTCTGGGAGTGTGTGTGTGTGTGTGTGCGCGCGCGTGTCTGTGAAACTTTGTAGAAGCACCTTGCAAACTTGCAAAGACAGCAGCAAGAAAGCCCCAGGAAGCTATGGACGAAGTTTGGCTCTGCGTGATCCCATCATCAGAGGCAGGAAAGACAAAAGAGACAGAAGATTTCTGGGAAATGCATAATATACTCACCTTAGAAAGGCTTATTAAGAATCCCAGGCTAGAAGTCAGAAAACCTGATTCCAGGGCTGAGGCTCTGCCCTCACTGCTTAACTAAGTTGCACCAGACGTGATGCTTACATTCGGCCATTTGCTTGGTGGGGATTAAACAGCTTTCTGGGCAAGTTTCCTGCCTTCACGGGGTCCCATTCCTTCTCTCTGCTCTGGGCCTCGCTAGACAACCTTTGCTTTTCAAGAGAGGCTAAGCTAGGCTGCAAAGTGACAAGAAGGACATAAAATAAACACAGAAAACAAATGTCATAATTCTAATTAAGCATCTTGGCCAAATGGAGAAGCTGGAGACCCTTTTAGAAATCTGGCCAATGGCACTAACACTCTGTGATGAGAACCCAGCACACACACTGGGCAGGTAGATTTAGTGGGTGTTTCGGGAGCTGAATCTGACGTCACAGCTTGTCTGAGGAGAGCATGCATATACTTGCAGAGATATGTTCCCATATAGTGTAATTGTGGGTGTTTTAATTCAGGCGTCACCTCTGTCTTACCCTCTGTCCATGGCTCTCCTCCATTTTACTACCCTCCGTCGATGACGGGTGGGAGGCTGGGCAAGTAGCAGCAATGATTGGTGCTGCTTTATGACTCCCTGGCATCCCCTGAATCAGTTAACATCCCAAGCCTTCCTGAGAGCCAGCCCCGCCCCACTGCATTCTTGGTCCTTTCCTTTCCAAGAAAGAAGCCAGCTGATGGAGGAACTCCTGGCTGGCTGGTGTGCCTAGAAAGGGAGTTCTTTTCCTCTCCACAGGCGCAAAGGAGACTGACAAGCACCCCGCTTCAAACTATTCGGATCCTTTAAAAAAAAAAAAAAAAAGTTTAGAGTTCACCAAACTATTGTGAATGAGTTTGATTCTAATCATTTGCTGGCAGGGAATATGGAATAAAATATCTCATTTGCAGTGGTTTATTTCCTGTTGTGGCTTCTATTTTCATCTTTTAGTCACTTTGGTGATAGTAATCAAACCCTAATCATGGTGCAGCCACCAGTCACGGAGACCAAAATAACTTGCAGCAGAGTTCTGACAAATAAAGATGGAGTCAGCTAAAGACCTGGCTACTTAGTCGCTGGCCACTGGCCCCCGGAGGGCGGAGGGGGCTGCCACTGGATGGACCACGAGCAAAGTGTCTAGATGAGGGAGGAAGCCAGAGGGAAGTTGCTCCAAGGGGCATCTAGTAGGTAGGGTCCCAGAGTAGTTGAGGAAGGGGAGCTGCCTGGAGGGTGGGAGGAGCAGAGGAAAAGCAGGTGAACCTCCCACAATTGTCATTGGAGAGGAAAAGGGAGCAAACGAGAATCTGCAAAGGCCACGGCCACAAGCAACCCTCAGCAAAAGCCAAAAATAAATAAATAAATAAAACGTCCTGCCTGAGGAAGCCAGGCGTCTTCCTTTCAGTACTTTTCTTATTTCCAGTGGTTCTGGGAAGAGAGGGGGGCCCCCAGAGTGCCTGTGGGTGGGTGTGTGCTGGCAGGGCTGAGGACAGGGGTGAGGCAGGGCCGAGGACAGGGGTGAGGCATGGATGAGGATTTGCTCTTGCAGAAGCCAAAAGAAGAAACCATTGAAGGGGCCAAAAAAGTGTTGGAAAATATCGACATTTCTTGCACAACCGTCCCCTGAAAAATGTGTGAGTGAGCTCTAAACCATCCTGGGCTGGCAGCGGTACAAATGGAAGCGATGGTTCATGAACGGAAGATGGCATGAGTGAAGCCAATGTGACCATCAGCACTTCTTGGCTTATCTTAGAAGAACAAGAACGTAAGTGAATGAAAATGCATCTAATTCACAATCGAATAAAGATGCTCATCAAATATTCCTGTAGTACAGACATGCTGTCAGCTGATCCACAACATTTGCCAGGTGGCTGGCTGTCCGGGGCCCTGGACTCAGTACAGGGTGCTGGGGGGAGGGGCAGGATGAGAAGAACCTTGCTCTGGAGGAACCAGAGAAACATCCCCCAAAAGTCAAGATCAAGGACAACAGAGATGTTCAAATACACGGTCACCTACAGATATGGCTTCCTCCAGGGAGAGCCGCTGGATGACCGAAGAGCAGAGCAGGGTGGGAAACTTTGCTGTCTAGAACTTTTTGTGCCTTTACACATTGCGCACCGTGTGAATGCATTATTTATTCAAAAATGTACAGGTTTCGAGATTTAAAACAACAACAGCAACACTGCCTGCTTTTCTCATTTCCTGAAATTTGCTGCTCTGATGTCCTTGTATAAAGGGACGAGTTGGCAAGTCCCACGTGGAAGTGAGGCTGTAGACAGCTTCTCTCTCCATGGGGCAGTTACTACAGGAAGGCCGATGACAGCAGAGGCCAATGTGTCATCCCAGACAGCAAGGGTGGAGGCTGCCTCGTCATGACCCTGGCAGGAGTCAGTGAGGAAACACGCCAGTCCTAATCAAAAGTCATTCTAGATATCAGTCAGGTGCAAGTCCTAACCCGGGACGGATGGCCTCATAAATACTAATGTCGCGACAACCAGAGACACAGGAAGGAGCCTGCCCGATGGGAGAAAATGAGAGCTTCGCATTTGGGAACACAAATGTGTGCACATGATTCTCGATCCATTCAGCCAGCATTGGTTCAAGGTGTGGTGCCAGGTACCAGGGGAGACCGCTGATGGGTGTGAAGCCAATAATATTAAGTAGTGTCTGCCCTCAAGAAGTGCATCATCTAGGGGCGCCTGGGTGGCTCAGTCGGTTAAGTGTCTGACTTCGGCTCAGGTCATGATCTCAGACCTCGTGAGTTTGAGTCCCGCATGAGGCTCTATGCTGACAGTTCAGAGCCTAGAACCTGTTTCAGATTCTGTGTCCTCCACTCTCTCTGCCCATTCCCAGCTCACTCTCTCTGTCTCTCTCAAAAATAAATAAACATTTAAAAAAAATTTTTTTAAAAAGTGCATCATCTAGAAGGGAGCTTAAAATATGAAAACAATCGGGGCGCCTGGGTGGCTCAGTCGGTTGAGCGTCCGACTTGGGCTCAGGTCGTGATCTCGTGGTCCTTGAGTTCAAGCCACGCCTCAGGCTCTGTGCTGACAGCTCAAAGCCTGGAGCCTGCTTCGGAAGATTCTGTGTCTCCTTCTCTCTCTGCCCCTTCCTGGCTCATGCTGGCCCTCTCTCCCTCAAAAATAAATAAAAACATAAAAATAAAATAAAATATGAAAATAATCAACCCTCGCAAAATGTGACCAAAGCCACCCAGGCAGGAAGAATGGAGGTGCTTGCTCCTGAGAACTGAAACTCAAGTGATTTATTCTGTCTGGGAGGGGCCTTGAAAGGTTTCTTAAAGAAATATTTCACACTAGATTGGCTGAATTGACTAACTAGGCAGAGAGCTGCTCAAGGTACTGATGATCACACGCAAAAGAAAAACATTGTAGCAAAAGAAAAACATTGTAGTTTTCTGTCAGCTCGGAGGTAACTCTTCAAAACCCCCTCCATGCTTGCCATTTTAACTATGTAACTTTATCCCCAAACACTCCCAAGCCTCAGGAAGTCCATGACCGACTCAATGCAATAGGTGTTCAGGGGATCATCTCCCTCAGAATAAAGTTTTCTTCGCAGAAAGGATTCACAGGACGGACACTAGACTGTCTATAGTTGCAGAAAAAGTTTCTCCCCAAATAACTGGGGGAATTTCCATGATCTCCCCTTCTCAAATCAACAGCCGGGCCTCCCTTGTGTCAGACTGGCTCACGTCAGAAAACGATGCCAATTTCAACACAAGTGAAAGGGAAGTGCCTTCAGCAGTGGAGTAGGCCTGTGACAGCTCAGTAATGGGGGTACTTAGATAATGCTCTCAAATGTCAACAACAAACATTGTTATTCCCCACTGCAGAACAGACAGACATACAATTTGGAGGATTCCCACGGGCACTAAAATAATAATAATAATTAATTAATTAAAACAGAGAAAAGATTGTATTTTTTTCTTCCTTAAATAGTTTATTGTCAAGTTGGTTTACATATAACACCCAGTGCTCATCCCAACAAGTGCCCTCCTCCATGCGGGAAAAGATTATCTTAAAGACAGCAAGGCAAGGAAATCAATGTTGAGCCAAACCTGACATACCCTGATGAGCCCTGGCCTCATTCCCCACCATCCATGCCTCAGGCGGGGGTCTCCATTCTGAACCTCAAGCTGAAAGAGGACCTCAGCTGCCTCCATTTTGACCCCAAGCTTTCTAGCTGGGTTCTTCTTTCCAGCTTGTCCCTGAGCTCAGGCAGCACACCTTGAGGACAGAGCATCCCCTACAGGGAGCCGAAACTATATCCCCTCTGCCAGTGAGGACTGCCCTGAGCCTGCAAGACCCCGCCCATCATTGACTCCAAGACCCTGATGGACTTGACCTTCACTGCCCACCCGCACAGACCCACCCACCTTTGCCGCACATTTTCCTGATATAAACCTGGAAATATTTTAAGCACTTTGAAGACGGTCTTTGAGAAGCTAGTCCACTGTCTTCGGGTGTTGGCTTCAGTGAAATAAATTCTTTTGTTTCACCACCACTCCTTTCTATGCCTTTGGATTGTGACAGTAGGCAGTGGCTGAACAAGATCTGTTTAGGCCCCCACCCCCCCAC
>NW_027532203.1:16132620-16185491 GCF_008692635.1 Crocuta crocuta | reverse complement strand
GGACCCCACCAGCCCACCCACCCCTACCCAGCCAGCCAGGTGCTCTTGCACTCCTGTGCCCCTGGCTACAAAACCACACTCAAAATAGAGTCCCCCTCCCCCCAAAAAAAAAAAAAGAAGAAGAAGAAGAAAAAGAAGAAGAAGAAAGATTCCCAGCTCCAGATCGAATTGGATTACCAAATTAACCTTAGCTATTTTCCGATTCCCTACCCCCACCCCCATTTTTATCTTTCCCATTCCAGAAGTCCTTAGGAGACGAATCCGGTGCTCAGCTCTGCCTAGCGTGTGCTGGGTAGGATCCAAGTGCCGAGACATCTGGTAATGGTGAATCAGTACCGGCAGCGTGCAGAAAAGCTGAGTGATGCCTGTAGTAGAAGGTAGAGTCATAGTGACCACACACACTGGTCCTGGCACGTTCTGGGACCCACCAAAGGAGCCCGGCCTCATGAGTGATGGTAAAGGCATCTCTACTGGCGGGGACCTAAGGGAGCAGGGGGGACCCTCAGCCCAGTTTACGAATGAAATCTGCTTTTCTGCCATCACTAGCTTCGAGGCCTTAGAAAAGCCTGTCTCCGTAGTCTGTCTGCGTTCCTCAGACGACAAACACTGAATTAACAACGTCTGGTGTGCGCAAGACCTGGTGTGAGGCCTGGAGCACAAAGCCCTCACCCCGGGGTGGCGGGGACCAGGCGTGGACACACGCCCCGCACAAGCACTATGTAAACGAAGTGGCACACAGATGCTAATTGTCATGATTATCATGGATTCTGAGGTCGGGGCGTCCTGTAAGCTCCTTTTGCTTAACCTTCCAAGTAGGAAATGAAGTTTCCGAGGAGGTGAGTTTCCTAGGGAGAGAGAGGGTGATGAGGAAGGAAGCCATTTCCCTCATGGCTGGGCCTCTGGGTGGGGATCCCTAGGACCAGTTGGGACACTGTCAAAGAAGGAAGACCAGCATCAGAGTGTAAAAAAAGCAACCAGATAAGCCCAGGAAATCGTTTTCCTAGAATGAGAGAGGGAGAACACAATAAGAAGCGTTTCTTGTTCTTTTCTGGCAAGACTATGAGTCAGAAAATAGTTTCCTATGTCCTAGGGATAACTTGGTTGGTAATTATGAGAGGCGAGGAGAAAGTAAGAAGAAGTCCACCTTCACGGGGACAGAGCCACCNCACCAAAAATTAAGTTTGCAATGTGTGGTGCGTTTTCTCAAGGGCTTCATTATTTGGTGTTTTTACTTCTCTTTTTATACTTTATTGGCCTTTGGGTGGGTAACATGTGCATAATGGCACACAATTCAAAGAGTACAAAAGAGCATGAATTGAAAAGCAAGGCTTCCTTCTGCCCAGCACCCCCCCTCCCCCCCGGCGCCACGGGCCTCCCTCCCCTCAGGAAGCAGCCCTCATTTACAGCCAAAGATGCCGAAACTGAGCCAAATTACAAGGCTCACTTGGGCTTTGAACAGGTGGGTGGCCCCATGTGGCCCCCAGCATGTCTGACATCTCCCCCTTGGATGTCTCAAAGATGAGCTCAAGGTTTTGTTCCAAACAAGGCATCTTCTTCCCAGAACCTGCTTCTCTTCTAGAACTCGGCCCTCAGAAAGCCAGTTACTCGCCCACCTCCATTGGATGGCGGGAGTTGGTCTCTCTTCCTCTTTTCACAACCAAACCAGCCTTCAACGTCTTGTCGATTTTACCTTCGAAGATACCTCTCAACCCGTCTGCTTTTCCCCAGGCTCTCCCACTGCCACCCGCACCAACAGAAGCCATCAGCCCACGCACGGGACTGACTGAATGACTGACTGACATGCACCTTGCTTTCTTCATTTCTGCTGTTCCCTCACTCAGATGTGCTGCTGGCCTGACTACACCATCATTCAGCAGTCTTCCTACAACCCTCGGAACAAAGATAAATTCTCTTCCTTGGTCTCCAAGCCCTGGGTGATCGCGTGTCCTTCCCCTTCCCCTCGCTGTCACTTCAGGGTCTTCTTTCCACCCCAGGACCTCTGCACATACTGTCTCTTAGCCTGCAATGCTCTTCTCTGCTCTCCTACGGCTCTTTTGGGCTCCAGTCTTTTTTTTTTTTTTAATATTTTTATTTATTTCTAGGAGAGAGAGAGAGAGACAGCATGAGCAGGGGAGGGTCAGAGAGAGAGGGAGATACAGACTCTGAAACAGGCTTCAGGCTCTGAACTGGCAGTCAGCACAGAGCCCAACGCGGGGCTCAAACCCACAAACCGTGAGATCATGACCTAAGCGAAAGTCGGACGCTTAACTGACTAAGCCACCCAGGTGCCCCTGGGCTCCAGTCATTGAGATCAGGTCACCCTGCCACATCACTATACACCTTCAGGGCCCCAGACATCTCTCTTTTTTAGCATTGATAACTCCTGACCTTCTACATTGAATTCTAATCCCTCCATTAATGCTTGTCCTCTGACCCCCAACTGTAAGCTCTGTGAGGGCAGGGGCTCGGCACAACAGTACCTCTGGAGTAAGCCATCCAAACTCAACCGATACTGGCTGAATAAACAACTGACCAATAACCCAATAACCAAGGAGTCCATCATTTATTCTGAGATGTTGTCCTTCCCTGATCAGGGATTAATGTGCCTTATCCTTTATGAAATGGTTGATAGCAGACAGCATTTATTTACAGACTTATTTAGCAAAATCAAATGTTGGCAGTCAAATCAAAAGAGTCCTTCAGCTCAAAACCTTAAAGTTGACGAATTGCTGTCCAAGCCCAAGGGAGGAATCTCAGACCCAGAGAGACCCTGGAGGATTCTGAATACTTTACTGAGGAGTAAGGTGGCCCCAAGGTTGAGAGGTAATGAAAACTCTCAATGACCTCAGAGTCAGTGCCCTCCTCTCCATCCCTCCCTTTTCTGTCCCAGGGCTCCATGTGCATTGTCTCATGCGGATGCCCAGGAAGATGGGCAGCAAACTGTCCAAGATCACCCAGCTGGTTAGAAGCACCTTCAGGTCCAGAAGGCAACTAATCCTCCAGGTCTCTCCTCCCAAGTGACCCAAATATCTAAAACACAACATAGTAGGTGTACAGGTAAAGAAATGGAAAAAAAAAAACCCTCCTGGCCATCCCCGGCTGCAGACCCTGGCTGTTTGGCACCGAGTAGGTGCCCTGTGAATGAAGGAAAGAATGCGTGATTGCTACCCTGGTCTCCCTTCAGAGACTCATGGTGCTCATGATCTGCACCTCATCGTTCACAGGATTACCTTTCACAGTCCCCAGAGCCCTGTGGCCCAGGCTGGGCGAGCAAGGATGTCTCCCTAGTTCTCTTGTCCTCTAACTGTGTGCCAAGTATTGCTCCGGGCACATAGTCTCTTCCTCAGGGAGTAGACATTCTCTGGGGAGAGAGAGAATAAGTCAATGAATACATAGCAAACATACTGTCACCCCGAAGGGCTCTGGAAAACATGAAGTAGACCCAGGGACCATAGCTAGTGCGGAGCCGAGAGTACATGTTTGAGACCTGTGTTTGGGCGGAAGGGAAGATCAGGTAAGGCAATTCCAGAATGGGGAGACGGCCTCCACCCCAACTCTGAGACAGGTGAGCCAGTATGTTACCAGAACAGCGGGAAGGCCCGTGTGGCCGGGGGTGACAGCATGGGAAGAGTGATTAGGATTGCAGAAAAGAGAGATCTGGAGAGACTGATCCATGCAAAGCTACCCAGGCTAAGCTAAGATGTTTCTTAAATGGAATGTTCTGGCAAACGCAAGATACTGGAGACAATTACAGTACCAGGGAAAGTGCAAAGCACCCCCAGTACTGGAACCGGAAGTGCTGTGTTCGCCCATCAAGTCTGTCACTGTTGGGTATGTCACCCGAGACCTGTTTCCCCATGGATGAAATGAGGATAATAATACGACATGGAATTGTCTTTTTATATATATATTTTTTTATTTATTTNGGCGCCCACGACATGGAATTGTCTTGAGATCAAATGAGCTAACCAATGTCCCAGGACACTGTAGAGATGGAGCTACGGAATCGTGATGTAAGAAGAAACTCCAATCAGGCATTTCTGAGCCCAACACTGAATAGGGTTAACATTAACACACTCATACTGGTCGACTAATAAACGCTCCATTTGTGGGGTCACTGCTAGATGAGTTTGTGCAGTAAATTTGTTATTATTTCCTGGCTCTATATACACAAATATACAGCTCAGATCCCTTCCTCTTTCTCTCCTTGAACTGACAAGAGCAATGAAGTACAATTCCGTGGTGAAGATAGTGAAGAAACTCTCTGACACCAAAATAATCTGGAATTGATCGTTTGTTTCAAATTGCACAAACACACTGATCTTACTTTGTAAGAAGCAAAACAAAAGAAACTTTGCCAAAAGGGGCCTAGGGGTAAACAGATATAGGCTCACTTGTAAAAGCCTCAGGGTCCTAAATCATTGGCTGGGTTCTGGCCTTCCAGAGGACCCCAGGTTCCTTGCATGTGCTTTGACATCTAACGGATCCTGAGGCCAAGAGAGGATGATGTCAGGCAGTGGGTGGGGTTTGAGATCCCCATCTCTTCTTCTGGCCCTCCTCGGGCTGAGGGAGGAGGCACATCGGTCTGCTGGGCAGTGGCCCTCCTGACCAGTGGTTCCCCGAGGGTTCCTCACCTAGGCCTCTGCTTCAACCCTCTGCTCCCAGTGTGGCTTTTTCCTCTCCTGCGATCCTGGGCTCCAGCTCTGTCTTCTGGGAGCCACTGTGGACCCGGACGAGGGGTGGGTTCCAACAATTTCCTGTGTGCCCAGAACTGCTTGCCCACGTAGACTCCTGCTGGTTCTCTGTCCAGCCAGAGACACTGAACAGGCACTTACTGTACAGTAGTAAATCCTTCAGGATGCCAGAGGAGGGTGGGTATGTGCATTCCATTTCCCACCCACCTCCCTCCACCCCGCAACAAACCACACTCACCCTTGACCCCAGCCAGCTATCTCCCAGGGTCCTCCACGGGCTTGAGAGATACAGAAGTTCAAGAGCTCAGCTGAGAAAACCCAGGCCCCAAAAGACACTCAACAAGTACGTGTTCTCTTCCTCCGTCTCACCAAGTGATGGATAGCGCCCCCCCCAACCCCGCCCCCGGGGATATTTTCATCTTCCAAGAGAATACGATCCAATACTCCAGAACTTCACTGTTCTCTCTGCCTCCGTACAGCCTTGCAGCCCAGCACTCAATCTCTCATGATATATTCTTGACACTTTGAAGGATCTGGCCAGCACATAAGCCAGTGTGGCTGCATTCTTTAATTAATATTTATTGAGTGTCCCTATTAGGTGCCTAGCAAGCACAGTGTGTAGCTAAAATATCTATTTCCTTTCCTCTCCAAGAAAGTATATTCCTGGACAAGCAGGGACATTGGCAAGCCAAATAAAAAAGTGGTAGCAGCACTTACACCGGCCACAGCAGAAGTGAGTTGGGAGTCGGTGAAGGGACAGAAACAGTGCACAAGGGTCAGGAAATAGGAGCTCGAGTCTTCGGGTCCTGAAACAAACATTGACTATAGGACACCCAGGAAGTAGTGTTCCTTCTCAGAATCCGTGTCTACACCCATGTGATTGATAGTATCACCGTGTCTGCCTCCTAGGGATCTTATAGAAACTAGCTGATAATCATGTAAGCGATGCTTCTTGAAAATGTTAACACACTATACGAATTCCAGATGTCTTCTCCCAAATAAAATCTTTAGTAAACACAAAAATTGAATCAGGTTTAAAAGAATGGAACCCGGGGAGGTCAAAATCTGACAAATGCTGGTGTGGGCATCAGTTTAGATCCTGATCCAAACTATGGAAGAGCTCCTTTATTCTTTGACAAATACTAAATAAGTTTATCTTCAGCTATGTATGTGTGTGTGTGTGTGTGTGTGTGTGTGTGTGTGTATTTTATATACCCCCCCACCCACCCCCCACACACATTTGGAGAAGAGTCCTTTTGAAAGTCTCTTTGCAGAAACTGGGTGCTACATATCTAAACGCAAGAACTTCTGTGTAGGTACAATACAAATAAATTAGACCACGAGTTACTATAATACAGAGTCAGATGTGCAAGCTTCAGAATTTTAATTTCATACAATCTGGGCAGACAGGTAAGTTGGTGTGATCTTTCTGGACAGCTGTAGATAATTTGAATCCAGAGCCTTAAACATGCTCCTGTCCATAAACAAAATCGTCTCTACACACAACGGATGTTCCAACAAAGGCTACAGCATGGATGAATCTTAAACACATTACACTATGTGAAATAAACCCATCACAAAAGTACAAATACTCTGTGACTTCACTTATCTGAGGTACTTAGAGTAGCCAAGTTCATAAACAGAAAGTAGAACAGTGTCAGGGGCTGGGGAGAGTATGAAGAGTTAGTGTTTAATGGATAC
This sequence comes from Crocuta crocuta, assembly GCF_008692635.1. NCBI lineage: Eukaryota > Metazoa > Chordata > Mammalia > Carnivora > Hyaenidae > Crocuta > Crocuta crocuta. Next base: position 16,179,096 of record NW_027532203.1, on the reverse strand, counting down.
AGAGTTTCAGTTTTGCAAGCTGAGAAAAGTTCTAGAGGTGGAGAGTGGTGACGATTGCACAACAGTGTGAATGTACTTAATGCCGCTGAACCGTATACTTAAAAATGGCCAAGATGCTAAATTTTATGTTATGTATATTTTACCACAATTTAGAAAAATATTCCTAATTTATGACTCAGTCATCCATCTAGGAATGTATCCAAAGGACACAATCAGAAAAGACAGCAAAGATGTTTGTACAAGACTGTTGACTTAAGTCTTTTTTTTTAAACTGAAAACAGCCTAAGAGCAAAATAATGGTGGAATGACTAAAGAGATTATAGACTATCTGTTAGGAAACACCACACAGCCATTTAAGAGCCTGCTTTTGAGAAATATAAAATGACATGGCAAAATGCTCATAAGAAAGAAGATTCAGACTCATCTATTCAGGGTGATCTCAATTTTGGAATATGCGTACTGGTACATTTGTAAGGAAAGAAGATCAGAAGGAAAGAAAGTAGTGGTTATCTCTGGGTGGTAGGAATTATAGATGGGCTTTTATGTTCGCCTTTATATGTTTCCTTATACTCTATGATGAGTATGTATTAATTACTTTTTATGGGGAAAATGATCAATTCATATGAAAAAGACTTTAGAGCCTGGAGTGTCCAGGAAGTGGTTCGCACAGGCATAATGTATGATTCCCATAAGCTCTCCTGCAGATGCATCAGGCCTGTAATGTGCATTGTCTGCCTGCAAAGTACCAGGGGCACAGTGTGGATATTTGTGACAAGTATTTGTGATTAGGTAACTGGGCCCCCACATGCTTTATCCTGCTTTGAGGCATCTGCAGTCGTTTTGTTGAAACTTTTAGGATACTTATATCGGCAGTTGCCTGAAGATTATTTGCCAGAAATAGGAAAGAAACATAAGGTCGGATGTGTATTTCATGCTTAAAGAGGATGTGGTTGACAAGTATGATTCATATGGGTTTAGCTAAAATGTCCAAAACACAGTCTTTGTTACATGTTTAAATAGAGGTATTGGAAATTGACCAACTGGAATACAAAATATATTTGAAGAAAAGCGCCTATTTTTGATGGCAACCGAAAAGATAAAATACGTAGGGAAAGCCTTCCATATGCATGATCTACGTGAAGAAAAATTTCAAACACTACAGAAGATTTGAATAAATGAAAAGACACACCATGTTCTTGGATAGGAAGACTCAGTGTTACAAAGTCGTGAGTCCTTCTCAAACTAATATATAATTTAACTTGATCCTAATAGAAATAAATGCCGGTAGGAGTTTTAAGCAAGGGATATGGAGGGGGTACTGACCAGGCAGATAGACTAAGCCTCACGTTTAAATGAAAAGCAAATGCCAGCTAAAAATTGAAAGAGCAGAGTCAAAGAACAGGAACAAGCCCAACCAAATATTTAAAAAACACTATGAAGCTTTAGTAATTAAAATAGTGTTTAATGGATACCTGCATTGAGAGATCGTGGAACAGAATTGAGAGGCCAGAAATTAGTTTAAATATATATGGTGCAGGTCAAATATTTCTCAATAAAACTTTTGAAAAATATATTTTTTTCAAACAACTCCTTATGATTTTGATAATTTTATATGACTCTTTTGTATTTTGTTAATTTTCACTTTTTTTTATTACTTTCTTTTTTCTTTGTGCTTTACATTCTCTTTTTTCTGTACTAATTGAAATAGACCTTTGATCACTGATTTTTAGCTTTGTTCTTTTATAATATATGCATAAAACTATGTGTGTCTTTCAGTATGATTTTAGCTATAGCACACAAATTTTGACAGTTTGTGTTTTCATTATCACTTCATTAAAAATATTTTGTACTTTTCAAAAAAATGTTTTTTCTACTTTCCATTAGACCCACAAGTTGTTTTATTTAATTAAAAAATATTTTTTTTACATTTATTAATTTTCATATTAGTAATTTCTACACCCAGCGTGGGGCTTGAACTCACAACTCAGACATTAAGAGTTACACATTTGTAGGGGCGCCGGGGTGGCTCCGTTGGTTAAGTGTCTGATTTCGTCTCAGGTCGTGGTCTCATGGTTCATGAGTTCGAGCTCCTTNTATGTATGTTAAGCACTTAAAAAATTACCAGATGCATAGTAAGTGCCTCTGTGTTAGCTGTACGGTCATAATCATCTATTTAGTTTTTTTGTATTCTTAGTTTTCTTTTTTTTAACTTTTTTACAAGCTTATTTCTTTATTTTGAGAGAGGGAGAGAGAGAGAGAGCACGAGTGAGCAAGCAGGGGAGGAGCAGAGAGAGAGAGACAAAGGATCTCAAACAGGCTCCTTGCTGCCAGTGCAGAGCCCCACGTGGGGCTTGAACCCACAAACCTTGAGATCATGACCAGAGCGTAAACCAAGAGTCCATCGCTTACCTGACTGAACCATCCTCTTATGCTAAAAGGCAGGTGACGTCATCTGTAGTTAAGGATGGAACTTTCGATCCTGAAATAAGAGATGCTAGAAAGTCCTTTTCCTTAGGCATTGTGGACTAAGAATTGGGCAGAGCTTCAGAAATGATCAATTAGAGAGGTCATCCAGCCTGTTTGGGGACTTTCAGGGACTGTGCATTCCTGCTTTCAAGGAAAACTGTTCCTCTCTTGGCAGACTTTCTAGTTAAAAGGCAGACCCCGGGGTGAGCTGAAGTGTGCCTGCTTACAACTTCCATCCACTCAGCCACCTCTGCCCTCAGCAGCCACCTAGCAAACAGTCCATGCCCAGTAGCCGGCCCCCGGAGACTTCTCGAGCCTAGTCCTTCACCTCCTCTCCTTATGAACTAAGCATGTCCTGTCCGGGCAACGATTGTCCCAGGACAAGATTTCCAGATCCATCACCGTGGCACTGCTCTGGGGATCCTCAGTTGGTCGGCCCTCCTGCTGGGTATGGTACCCAGATCACAGTAGTTTGGGGTTAGAATATCCCAGGCATGAGTGTTGAATGAATGAATGAACAGCGTAGTCCAATCAGTACGATAACATACCAGAAGCTTCAACCCCCTTGTATTAACATAGCCTCAGGTTATATTAACATTTTCAGGAGAAGCTTCCAGAGCTCATTGGCTTGGGGATGCAGGCATGCCTCCCCAGCCTTCGCCTCCGTGGGGAGGGAAGGCTGTAGAACCCACTGACAGATGCCCACCCCTCTGGGAGACTGCCAAAGAAGGCAGCACAGCGACAAAGAAATGTGGAATCAGAAAACGAGCACTCTAATCATGCAAAGAAAGAAACTTGCCAGTGACCAGCTGAAAAAGCCCGTCTCTCCTGAGAGACATTCATTAGTGCTGCTCAACAAATATTTCTGTTTCCATTCATAGGCAAAGACTGAAACCCACTTCCTTGTCCCCCTTGAAGTGGATGTAGCCACATGCCTTGAGAGTGAAATGCGAGTGGAAGACCAGTGTCCAAACGCCGTGTTCCCACTTTCCCACCATTTTCACACGGAGATGAAACCCCCTCTCAGTGGGAACCATGTAGAGCTCCCCTCCCCCAACCAACCCACGACGGACATGGAATACAGATGAAAAATAAGCCTTTGTTGCTTTTCCACTGGGGAAGAATCAAACCCAAGAGGGTGTCTAATTCTACCTGCCAACCTAGCCTGATCCCAGGCATTATGGAGAGCAGAAAATGAAACGGCATGTACACAAAACCCCATGTACACAAAGCCACAGAGGCCCAGCGGGAGAAGATCTAGAGCCTGCCATTCCCAGCTGTGAGCCTGAGAAAGTCACTTACCTGCCCAGGCCTCAGCTTTCCTNTGGGAGAGGGGCAGAGAGAGAGGGACAGAGAGAGAATCCCAAGCAGGCTCCAGGCTGACAACACAGAACCTGACTTTGGGTGGGCTCGATCTCACGAACCATGACGTCATGACCTGAGCTGAAATCAAGAGTCAGTCGCTTAATCGCCTGAGCCACCTAGGCACCCCAGGCCTCAGTTTTCTTACCACTAAAAGAAAAGGATTTATCTCCATGATCTTCCACTAGCTTCTTAAGTCCATCAGATCACACAAAACGACAACCTTTTAAAATACAGTTTTATTTTTAAGTACACTCTACACCCAGCATAGGGCTTGAACTCACAACCCTGAGATCAAGAGTTGCCTGCTCTACCAACTGAGCCAGCCAGGAGCCCCAAAGAGACAGTCTTAATGCAAGATGTTCTCATTGGGGGAAACTGACTGAAGGGTTTTCAGGGCCTCTCCATAGTGTTTCGCACACCTGCAGGTGAATCTACATTGCTCTGAAAGAAAATATTTAAAAACATCGTAACCCAGGGCACTTGGCTGTCGTCTCATTCAGTGGAGCACGTGACTCTTGATCTTGGGGTTATAAGTTCAAGCCCTATGCTGGGGGTATTATTTATTTACTTAAATAAATAGGGGCATCTGGGTGGCTCAGCCCATTAAGTGTCCGACACCTGGTTTCGGCTCAGGTCAAGATCTCAAGGTTTGTTTGAGCCCCGCATCGGGATCTCTGCTGACAGTGAGAATCCTTCTTGGGATTCTCTATCTCCCTCTCTCTGCCCCTCCCCTGCTCACTTGCTCTCTCTCTCTCAAAATAAATAACAAACTTAAAAACAAACAAATACGTAAAGAAAATAAAATATAACCCAACCTAAAAGCTGAACTCAGTTCTCAAAGGACTGATTTGTGAGCCTGATGGTATAATTCTTCAAGAGAGAAACCCCTCTAAAAGCCTCCATGAGATGTCCTGGGTATAGGGCAATTTGGCCATGTCCCCTGTTCCTCCCCTCTGAGCATGACTCTACTCCACCCATTTCCAGACCTCCGGAGAAATCTCCAGAGACCTATTCAACTCCCGACAATGGCAAACCAAGAATTCCCATTCTCCTGCTTAACTTAGCCACAAAAATCACATATTAAAAAAAAACACAAAAATGTGATGCCGTCATAGGTGTCCTTTCACAACGTAAAAACTTTCAGAGAGTTGCATTTTTGAATCCTGAAAGGACAAGTACATTCTGGTTGTTATGCTTTTCACTTTTCTATGTTTTCTAGATTTCCCTCAATAAAAGAAATTATGAAAACAAAAAACACTGAAGGAAACAATAAAACTCAAGGTCACAGCGACAGCCTGGTTAGACAGACTGTTGGAGGACGTTACAGAGATGAGAACCTTTAGGAAGTAGTAGCTGGGTGACTCAGGGCAAGTCGCTTTGTCCCTGTGGGGCTCAGCACCCCCCTCACTGGACCACAGGTCAGTCCTCTGATGGTCCTTCAAGGCTAGATTTCAAGACAGAACTATGAGTAGACTCTGTCATTCCCGCTCCCCTGCAGCCTTTAACAATCACCCTGTAATGGAGATTAATTACCAATATCACCCCCACCCTCGATTTTCCGGGCATCAAATCCCCAGGGATCTAAGCACACAATAGAATCTGAGGAATCGGACAGAACAAGACTAGCCTGATTAATGAGAGGGTGACGTTTTTGGTGATCGACAGGCATGGTATATATAGCAGTTGAAGATCCTCTTTAAATGTGGGTAGACCGAGGCACAGATGAATAAAAGTTTGGTGTAAGGTCACCGGGGTGGGTGCTGGCACTGCCCTTCCCTGTGGCTCCCTCCTTGAAGATGTGCCTGACCCAGATCTGTCAGTTGGAAATCTTTGTTCTTAGTGCTCCATAGAGCTGTCTAGTGGAAAACCCTGGGTAGCAGGGTTGGGCACAACTATTGGACCACTCTAGATTTTGCCTCGTGGGGTGAAGAGAGAGGCATAATGGTCTTTTTCAGCTCTAAAGTTTAATGTTTGAAATAAATTTATTTGATCATATATAAATGTTTTATCAATGTACAACTTACACACAAGAAAGTACATGGATCATAAGCATACATCTTGGTGAATTTTCACAAACTGAACACATCCAGATAATCCGTTCCTGGGTCAAAACCCAGAACAGCAGTAGCACCTCAAAGCTCCCTCATTCATTTCCTCCCAGCCACCCCAACAACACCAATAACCACTTTTCTGACCACTCACACCTGATATTACTTCTGCCTGCTTTTGAGCAGATCCCATAAATGGGATCACCACGTTTTTTTAATTTAAGATTTTATTTTTAAGTAATCTCTACATCCAATGTGGGGCTTGAACTCACAACCCTGAGATTCAAGAGTTGTACACTGGCTAATGGAGCCAGCCAGACACCTCACCACATTATTTTTAAATGTTCTTTCTTTTTAAACATTTTTTAAAATATTTATTCATTTTTTGAGAGAGATTGAGACAGAGCACGAGTCAGGGAGGGGCAGAGAGAGGGAGACACAGAATCCAAAGCAGGCTCTATGCTCTCAGCACAGAGCCCAATGCGGGGCTCGAAACCACAAACCCACAAAGCTGAAGTTGGATGCTTAACCGACTGAGCCATCCAGACACCTTAAATTTTTTTATTTTAGAGAGAAAGAGAGAGAGAGAGCTCATGAGCAGGGGAGAGAGAGACTCTTAAGCAGGATCCATGCTCAGCACAGAGCCCGAGGTGGGGCTCAATCCCACGACCCTGGGATCATGACCTAAGCTGAAATTAAGAATCGGACACTCAAGCCACTGAGCCACTCAGGGGCCTCTAAATGGTCTTTCTTTTTAAGCAACTAACGATTTAAGTTTACATGTAGAGGAATTTCAAGATGGCAGTGTTTTTGGTTTGGGCAGCATGGAGCAAGCTGGTTTAAAGCCACTCTATATAAACCATGAAACAATTTAAAAACCAAATTATTTTACGCTGCCTGATCAACTGAGTCTCAGCAGTCTTTCTTAGGGTCGCTGGGCTCCATTGTTAGCCTGTCCCCTTCTCTTTAGGGCACATAAGTCCTAAGATATTAAAACCTAAGCCAGGTAAGTTTTGTTTTTTTGTTTTTTGTTTTTTTTTAGCTTCTTCTTTTAGAACAGTTTTAGATTTACAAAAATGTTGCAGAGAGAGTGAAGATAGCTCCCATATACCCTGTGCTCAATACTCGTTTCTCCCTACTGTTAACATCTGGTTCTATGGTGCCATTTGTCACAACTCAGAAACTGCATTGGTGTACTACTGTTAACTAAACTCCATACCTCATTCTTTTTTTTTCTTTTTAACAGAAAACTAAAAAAAAATTTTTTTAATGTTTGTCTTTGAAAGAGAGCGAGACCGAGTATGAGCAGGGGAGGGGCAGAGAGAGAGAGTGAGACACAGAATCCGAAGCAGGCTCTAGGTTCTGAGCTGTCAGCACAGAGCCCGACGCGGGGATCAAACTCACAAACCATGAGATCATGACCAGAGCGGAAGTGGAACACCTAACTGACTGAGCCACCCAGGTGCCCCTTAACAGAAATTTGTTTAGTGTTTATTTATTTATTTTGAGAGAGAGAGAGAGAGAGACGGAGAGAGGAAGAGAGAATTCCAAGCAGGCTCTGCACTGTCAGTACAGAGTCCAATGTGGGGTTTGAACTCACAAACTGTGAGATCATGACCTGAGTCAAAATTAAGAGTTGGATGCTTTATTGATTGAGCCACCTAGGCGCCCCTCCTTACTTCCTTCTGATTCCACCAGTTTTCCCTAACATCCTTTTCTCTGCCACCCAGGACACCAGCTTAGATTTTACTCTTGTGTCTCCTTAGGCTCCTCTGGGCTGTGATAGCTTCTCAGATTTTCCTTGTTTTTAATGACTGTGACAGTTTTGAGAAATACTGGCCAGGTATTTTATAGGATGTTCCTCAGTTTGGTTTGTCTGATGTTTTTCTCGTGGTTAGACTAGGGTTCGGAGAAGAGGTGAAGTGCTATTCTCATAGGGTCACATCAGGGATGCCTGCTAGTAATATGAGTTACCACTAATGATGTTGACCTTGATCACCTAGCTAATGTAGTGTCCACCAGGTTTCTCCACTGCAAATGCTGTTCCCTCCTACCACCCTCTCTATACTGCACCCTTTGGAAGCGAGTCACTAAGGACAGACCACACTCTAGGAGAGGAGGAATTGAGCTCCACTTCCTTGAGAGGAGAATAATCTACATAGGTTATTTGGAATTTCCTATATGGGAGATTTGATTCTTCTCCCCTATTTATTTCTTCATGCATCAATCCTTTCTTTGCATCAGTATGAATTCCTTCATGGATATTTATTTTCTACTTTGGATTAAAATCCAAAATGACATTATGTATTTCTTTTTTGCTCAAATTGTTCCAGCCTTGGCTCTCAGGAGCTGTTTCAGGTTGCGCCTTCAACATATCCCCACCTTTTTGACCTTTCAGCCCTGCCGTACTTTCTGATGATGCTCTAGGCTCATCTTGAGTATTTCCTGCTTCAGCCCTAGAATCAGCCATTTGTCCGGAGCAGATTGGCGGGGTTTTACCCATCTTTTCCTAGCCTAGTCTTATTATTTGGTGCAAACCGGCCATTTGTAAACAACTTTAAATGTAGTTTGGTGTTTCGTGGGGGCTCTGCCCCCCCATCTTGATTCGTTGCTATGGTTTGAGTAGCGATGTGTCTCCCCGCATGCCTACTGTTCCTTCTTCCAAATGGTTTTCAGTTCGCTTGAAGCCACTTTCCTCATTCACTGTACTTAGACTGTGATGTAGACCCGCCCCAAGTGAGTCAGGCTGCAGAGCTGGGAGAATAAATTAGAGAGGTCCTTCTCTGGCAAAGCCTCTGACCTGCCAGCCTGGAAAACTGCTATATAAAGATAGATAGGTAGCCAGCTAGCCATACACGGGTGCGCGAGCGCACACACACACACACACACACACCCCCCAAAAGGGAGAAGGCACTAGAGGGAGGGCAGCAGAGGCATTTGCTCTGAGAGCTAGTGTTCAAAGGGGAAAAATAGGGAGGCACTTGGGCAATCCAGCACAGCAGGTCTGAGCTGGCCTGGGGTTTTAGCACAGGAGGAGTGAGTTCTTCAGAACAAGACCAATTAAAACCTTTTAAAGTAATTGTTCCCCTGCCTTCTTTTAAAGTTGAGCACTAATCACCTTCTCTTCATTCTTCCCACCATTCTACCACTTTAACATTTTAAATTAAACCCTCTGTGCCTCTCCCACTGCCAAATCTGTCCCCGCACAGAAATGCTACACGCACGTTTGCTGCGGGGTGGGGGTTGAGGGGGAAGCCATGGGAGGGGACCCGACACTTGTTTTACTCAATACAGAATCCCTATGGGCTCTGTCCCACTCCCCCTGCAGAGCAGGGGTGGGGGAGGAGAGGGGCCGGACAAGTCACTAACCAGGTAGTAAAGCTTCATGGCTGTTTTCACCCAGGTGTCCACATTACTCAGCCTCGCCCAGCATTGGTGGTAGGGTGGACAGGGCCTCCCCAGGTCAGGGCCATAAACCTGTTATGGCTCCCTGAAATGTGACACATCAAGTTGACATCACCTGTCCACCTTTATTCTCTCCCTCTATCAAAAGTCCCTCCTGTCAGGCCCTCGGCAGGAGGATTGTACAAAGGTCTGAAGGTTTGGAAGTGATATGAAAATAAAGTGGATGTTTCCCCATGACAATAGGATACTGTATAATTAATGGAACTGCACAGATCAGTGAAGGTTACCTTGACCTTGACGGAGCATAAATACAATCGGAGTGAGGCAGAGAGGGTACCATTCAGAAAAGCAAACTGCTTTCACCTCTTTTATTTTTAATCTCATTTCCACGTTGCCTCTCTTGGAGTATCAACATTTCCAGGAAGGAAAAGCCAGTCTCTAAACCGTTCAGCCAGCTCCCTGGCCTCTCCTTTCTTGGTGGGGGGGCGTCCACTTTCCTCACCCGGGCCGGGAGGGGCGGTGATGTGCCTCAGTCGCTCAGCCAGTTGGTGGCAGGGCTGTGACAGGAACCTAGGCCTCCAGACGCCTCTCGCGTCTAGGCTCTTCCCATAATGGAAGGCTTCGCTCCATTAAAAGTTATTTTAGGGATTCCACAAGCCCACCACCATCCCCCCCGAAAGTGGAAAATTTATGTAAACGAGTCAAAATAAAGCAATAGTTTCTTAATAAGTATGTTTGGAGTTTCACTCTGGACCCAGGCGAGAGGATGAAGACTTAAAGCTTCCAGTGTTCCTTCTCTATACAGCGAGGCTATTTTTAAAAATTTAAGGACGCGTTCAAGTCCACGTCAAGGCCAGCGGTGCACACCCCCATCCCACCCCTTCAGGTCAGGCGGGGCGCTGGTTCCGCCTGACCCTCTCTGACGCATCCCCTCTGGGTGACCCCGGCCCCGCCACCCTCGCTGCCCGCACCCCCATGACAGGGTGCCAGGCGGGGCCGCGGCCTAGGCCCGGGTCCCCCCCGTAACTGGATCCTTCTCCCTCTCCCGCAGCCCAATCCCACTCGGCGACGAGGGGGCCAGGCGTCGGGGGNCCGTACAGCCGCGGTGGCGGCGGCCGACCTGTAAACCTTAATGACAGCGATCTCGCCCGTCTGCGCCGCTGACTCACGCGGTGACCCAGCCTCCAGTCACCCGGCGGCCTCCCTCCCGCCCTCTGGCCTCAGTTTCCCCGGCCGCCGAACAATGAGGCCACTGTGTCCTTATTCATTCCTCAGAGCCCATTCACTCCGCGAGCACCGCCGCCTCCCCAGGGAAGGGACCGAGGCGTCGAGCTTTTAATTATCCCTGGTGGGGGCGGGGGCGGGGAAGGCCGGCTGGGCGGCGTGATGAACGCGAGGACTATTCCCTATGTAAATTCTTTATTTTAAACCGTCTTTCCCACTTCATCCTATTTGAGTTTTACCCCCTTCCTCTCCACGCTGGTGGGGCTGCTTAAGAAGCAACGAAACGACTCACCACCTGATCTGGCGGTTTTTGCCTTTCGCAAATACTGCGCGGTTAATCAATGGCCTCGCTACAAGCTTGAGCGCCTGCTATGGGCCAGGCTCTGTGTGGTTAGCACTGAAGGGTCCGGCGGAGCAGGCGACCCGTCAGTTCCCAGGCCCAGGCTGTCACAAGAGCCACACTAGCAGCCACCCACTCGCTTGTTAGGCTCTTGTGGAGGATCGAATTACTGATACAAGCAACAGCGGGTGAATCTAAGCCAGACACAAAAGAATACATACTGTAGGACTTCCTTGTGAAAACCCTGGAAAAGGCAAATCTATAATCCACAGAAAGCCCATCGTTGGTTGTCTGGGAGTAGGGCCAGGGGAGGTGACTGAGAGGAGACAGGGAACTCTTTGGGAGGACGGAAATGTCCCATATCTTGATTGAAGTGGCTATGTGGGTGTATGTAGTTGTCAAAACTCACCATCCTCTGAGAGGGGTGCATTTTATTGTATGTAGGTTGTACCTCAATAAACTGACTGAGGACGCTAGTCTCAGAAGTCTGGAAGCTTTGTGAAGGTCAAATAGCTAATCAGCTTTTCATTGTCCTTAACATTTGAGAATGCTTTGAGAGAAATCACCGAAAATATTATACCTGTGAAGGGAATGAGGAAGGAATAAAGAGGGCTCCAAAAAGGAGGCCTCACTTGTGTTACTTACTGAAATCCTACAAACCCCGGATGTTACTGTTACTATTATTATCCCNTTCTCTGCTCATCCTGTCTCTCTCTCTCTCTCAGAAAGAAACAAAAACAAAAACAAACATTAAAAAAAAGAAACTGCGGTGCAAACACACAAATCGTGTACAAGTACCACACACACGCCAGTCCCGCGCGTGCCCCCACATGCAGACACCTGCCCCCACGCCCCAGAAAATCTCACACACGGTGCACGGTTGTGTCCTACCCAAGGGCCCCGCTGAGGGGTTCTCAGGCGGCTCACGAGTCCTGGCCGGGACCGGGGCCCCTCAGGGAGGAAGGCCGTCTTCTCCTCCTTCACACAAAGGCCCTGGTTCTACTTGCCATGGCTCTGGCCACACAGGAGAGGCCCCCAACCCGGCCTCTCTGGACTGTTAGAACTCAGGACCTCAAGGCCACCCCCAGCCCTTCCCACTGGAGGTCCCTGTCCCATGTGGAGTCCCCTTTCCCCTTTTCTGCTCTGGTAGCTTAGCTCTTCCCTCTCCAAACCCCTTCATCACTTATTACCTAGACCTCACTGTCATAGTTCACCCACTTGTCCCCCACATGCTTGCTGGACACTTGCTTGGGCCAGACCCTGGGCTCGGTGTTGGAGATAGACGCACAGGAGATGAGGTCAAGCTCATGGTCTGTGTGCACCAGCCATCTACCTGCTTTTGGTCACACACAGTGAGCAGGACAATTGTAGGAGCATCCCTGGGAGCTGCTGGAGTCCAGATCAGGGACCTGTAGCCCCACTGGGGGTGCAGTCAGGAAGAACTTGCTGGAAGAGGTGGCACTGCAGGAAGGTGCACACCTCCACCTCCAACTGCTGTAACTCACTGCCTGCTGGCTCTGTCCTCTTCATCGTACAGGGAGGCCTTGGTGTCAGCCAGAGACCGGTCTTGAGTCTCTGGCCTTGGGAAAGGGTGTCTGACTCAGCCTCAGTGTCCTTGTCTATGACATGAGACTCTCAGCTTTGTCCTTGTGAAAGAATGATCAAGGTAGTGTAGTGAGGTGGGCGCCGGGGCCAGATAGGCGCTTTGGAATCCCAGCCTCATCACTATGAGCTGGTTCGCCTTGGGAAAGCGAGCTCGCCCCTCATTCTGTGTCCTCCTCCAGTGCCAGGCTGGGACACAGATGTGTTTGCTGTGCCCCCTGAGGCTTCCAGCCAACCTGAGCCCTGCTTTGTAGAGCAGGGCCGCAGTGATCAGGACGTGCCTCCGGTCACCAGGAGGGTGGCCACAGGGGCTGGCTCTGAACGTGTCTCCTCCAAGCTGGCTCTGTGACTGGGAAGGCGGCGGTGCCTTGCGTGGTGATGTGATTGCTCTCCTAACCTCTCTCTTCCCTGAACATGGGCTCACCTTGGCTTCCAGCCCATTTCCATTATTATTGTCATCTCACTCATTTCCTTCTTCTCGGAATAAATATGTAAATACCAAACAGTCTGCCCGTTCCTCAAACAGTTAGACTTAGCCTGTGATCCAGCAGCTCTACTCCTAGGTACATACATATCCTACTTACATGTGTAACATGGAGTCCTAACAGGGATGAATGAGTAGGAGGGTTCATGGCAGCACTATTCACAAAAGTCAAAGAGGAGAGACAACCCAAATGTCCAGCAGCGGACAAATGAATAAGCACAAAGTGGTATAGCCATACCGCGGAATCTTACTTGGCCATAAAGAGGAAGTGCTGCTACACGCTGGAACATGACGGGCCTTGAAAACGTGATACTAAGTGCAAGAAGCCAGATGCAAAGAGCCACAGGTTGTCTGACTCCATTTAGTTGGAATGGCCAGAATAGGGAAATCCACAGCGACAGAAAGTAGGGTTGGTATGTTAGCAGGAGTCTTGGTGGAGGCGGGTGGAGAGAAGAGTGTTAGCTAAGGGGTATGGAATTTCTTCTCGAGGTGAGGAAACTGTTCTAAAATGGACAGTCGTGATGTCTGCACATGTCTGTAAATACTCTCTAAACCATTCAGTTGTATACTTTGAATGAATGAATTGCATGATATGTGAATTGTATTCAATAAAGCTGTTAAGCAAACAAATATGTGCATACCTACAAGGCTTTTCCTGCTGCTCAGGGAATCTATTGCACTGATGGAGACCTACACTGTGTGTGTGGATAGGCTTGGGGGCAGAGGCCCAGCGTTGGGGGTAACCTCCAGATACCTCCCCAAGCCCATGAGTGCCCTTCAGCCTTCTATGGCTTTGTGTACCTCCCAGACTCTCTGATCCTCCTGTTTCCCTTTCTCCTCATCTGCTGCCTGGGAAACCCCTCCTCACTCACTGCTCAGTGAATGGATTGTGTCCAATCCACACATCACTCCTCCGAGGCCAGGCTCACCAGGGAACTTGGTGACCTCTGCCATCGTTCCTGGGTGTGTTACTCCTGGGGAGTAAGATTGTTTAGTTGCCTCCTTCCCCAGAGGAGCAGAAGAATTCCCTTGAAACCGTCCCATATCCATTCCTGGAGCAAACTAGGTGACAAATAGATGCTCCGTTGAGTTCCTTCGAACAATAGGGACTTGAACTGAACCAACGATCAAAACCTTCCACCTGAGATGTTCAACCCTGAATTCAGATTGTAATTTTATTAACTCACTACTTCAATTCGTTTTTTAAAAATATAGTGTCAATTCATTTTTTTTAACTCAAAAAGTACCCAACGAACCAGTTTGAGTTGAAATCAAATCTATGCCTTTTCTAAGTGCGCTCGGGTTGAACTGGAATACAATTAGGACATAATGTTTTCCAAGCTGAAAATTTCCCAGGGTGAAGAAAGGCCTGCGTGTCCTTGGATTTGGATGTCTCCCTTCCTCACCCCCCTCTTGCAGGTTGGAACCCCAGCTAGCCCTGAGGGTGCCCAGAACCTCGAGGCTGTCACCTTTCCTGGAAGCTTGGAGACATTGAAGTTAAGGAAGACGATCCTCGATCCTCATTTTACAGATGGGGGACAGAATGGGAGAGGGGAAGGCCTCTGTGAAGGTCACAAAGGCAGGACTGGAGGCCAGATCTTCCCCTGCAGCTGTCTCCATGTTAGGAAAAACATCTGCCCAACGAATTCCCTTAAGGTGTCACTGTAAAAAGGCTCATGGTATTAGTTCTCTCTGGAGGATTTGCAGACAGTTCTTGGGGAGTAGCTGTTTGTTAAAATGAGCTCACTACTTGTGGGCCTGTTTTTTTCTTTTTTCCCCTAAACACATCTTCTAAATGATAAACTCTTGGTAGAATAGCACCTGCTAGTAGCTTTGTATTCTTCGTGGGGAGCTTCAGATGCAGGACCCAGGATGCAGGAGATCCCAATTCAGCAGATCTAATGGGCAGTTAATGAGGGTCTTCTGTGGTTCAGGTGCTCCCATAGTTTGAGAACAACCGCTAGGCAGGACCCAGCCATTGGTTTCACTTACGTCAGGATTTGCTTATGAAAGGAGGGAAAAGCAGAGACAAAGAGAGGGGCTGATAGCTCACCAGACTATTTCACATGATAATCCTTTTCTTGGGGGTATGCAGTAGGCGCTTAATAACTGTTGCACATACAATGAATGAACCCCTGTCCAGGCTGACAGAGCAGTTAGCAGCTCCTCCATGCAGGCTGAGAGGACACTAAGGGACTCCTCAAGGGTCACCGTGCTGTCCAGATACGGCAGCCACTATCCACTATCCACTTGTGGCTGTTTATTTTTTTTTCCAAAAATTTTTTAATGTTTTATTTATTTCTGAGAGAGAGAGACAGCATGAGCGGGGGGGGAGGGGGGGTCAGAGAGAGAGAGGGAGATACAGAATCTGAAACAGTCTCCAGGCTCTGAGCTGGCTGTCAGCACAGAGCCCGACGCGGGGCTTGAACCCATGAACCGTGAGATCATGACCTGAGCCGAAGCCGGAGGCTTAACTGACTGAGCCACCCAGGTACCCCCACTTGTGGCTGTTTAAATTAAACTTAGAGGCTACCTTCCTCAGGTGCGTGAGCTATGTTTGGAGCACTCAGGAGCTCCAGGGGCTGAGGGCTGATGGGTCACCGGCTGGGGCGGCTCACCGATGCAGGCACCAGGGCCCAGTTCTCTTCTTGCCTCCAGCTGTGCTTCAGGGGGGCCAAACAGCTTGCTGGAATCAGAACTTCCTGCAGCAAAACCTCTACTCCTGGCTCCGCTGGAGAAGAAACCCGATGCTCTGATACGTGAGTATTTATCCCATTAAAACATACAGCCCGGTTCATTGCTCAGTTTTGAATATAAATCTTTCTTAAATCCCTCACATACTCCCCAGAGAAGAATTGAATGCTTTCTTGGTCATTTGTGGTCCCCGATGTGAATCTTGTGTTTTTCCTGGGCCATGACCTCAGAGCGCTATGAAGGTGAGCCCCTCATCACGTTCCAAACTGACCAGACAGCCAAGTTTGGATCTTCTCCCTGCTGCCCCCCTTTTAATGGTACTTTTCCCTCCTTTCTCCATTTCTTCAACCTTGGATTTAGATATCAGCTCATACAGATAGCTATAACTGTATGTAAAGTATGAAATCAAAGCTTTTTTTTAATGTTTATTTATTTTTAAGAGAGAGAGCATGAGTGGGAGAGGGGCAGAGAGGGAGGGAGACTCAGAATTGGAAGCAGTCTCCAGGCTCTGAGCTGTCAGCACAGAGCCCGACGCAGGGCTTGAACCCACGAACTGTGAGATCATGAACTGTGAGATCATGACCTGAGCTTAAGCAGGACGCTTAGTCCACTGAGCCAAGCAGGCACCCTGAAGTGTTTTTTTTTTTTTAAGTTTATTTATTTTGAGAGAATGAGAGAGAGAGAGAGAGAGAGAGAGAATGCGCATGCATGGGAACCTGAGTGGGACAGGGGCAGAGAGAGAATCCCAGATAGGTTCTGCACTGTCAACACAGAGCCCAATGTGGGATCATGCCCTGGGCCAAAATTAAGAATCAGAAGCTTAACCAACTGAGTCACCCAGGCTCCCCAGTTCAGAGGTTTTGACTAAAGTTTCACCAACAAATAAAGAGCTTGTCTTTCAAAATGTGGATTTTTGACATCTTTTCTGGCTGCTAAGAAGTCTTTTCTATTTCAATCCTGCTCCTATGGGAATACTTTAGAGCCTGGATTTTTGACTAGCTGACGTGCCACGACTCGTAAATACAATTATTGTACCAAAAGAAATCCGCTCCGGCCCCCAAAGCTTGTTTTAAGCTGTCCATGACCCTGTGTTTGACAGCGGGGATGGGACCGAAGACTGTCTTGAACACTCTAGTCATTCTTTTCTTCTCTTCCCTCTCCAATTACTGGACTTTGAGGTTTTTCTATACAACAAGCCACCACATTCTGACACTGGGGCCACAGGGAGAGCTTTGGGGAAGAGCTGGGTCTACCAGAAGAAGGAACAGCTAACCCACAGCCCCTGGAGTCAGGTCAGGGTACTCCCATCCATCAGTTCCTGAGTTTCGTCAGAGGCACACATTCTCGGAATCAGCCCTCTTCAGAGTATTTGCATTTTCAAATAAGAACTTGGGGAGAAGAGTGTTTAACTTAACAGAGTCACTCTCTGAGGGTGGAATGTCGTGTCCGGGGGAATATATTTATAGGCTGGGTCTGTGGCCCCTGGCCATCCCTCCAGGCCCTCAGAAGCGGCAGGGGCTGAAAGTAGGGGACACAGCTCCCCAGGCCCAGGCTGCCCCAGAGCCCAGGCCCGAGCCCTCCAGCCTCCTGTTTTGTCATTTCCTTGGAGGACAAGAGCAGACCCGTCGTTTTCTTCCTACACATGGCGTGGAGGGAGTGAGGGGGGAAGAGCACAGGTTCGCTCCGCACCACCAGACCCACCTGAGGGAGGGTCTAGACTATGAGGAGGAAAGAGGTCACATTCTTGGAGCCCATCTCTGGGGTTAGTTAGGACTTTACATTCCCCAAGACGGCTGGCTGTCCAAATGTTTTGACCTGTTACCTCATAAAAAATTGGGGGGGTTTTGGTCTCCAGGCCCCTGTGGGTTTAGAGGTCCTCTCCTGCCATCATCCTGTGTCTATTTGGACCACCCACCCACCTCCTGTAGCCGGGGCACAGGGGTGCAAGAAGGGCCTGGCTCCCGGGGTCCCACAAAGACCAGGTCTGGCCACTGGCCGACTGACAACCTCCAACGGCAGAGGAGTGAGCGGAGGTGAAGCAAGAGAGGGATTTATGTCGGTGAGGCCAACGCCCGGAAGACAGCAGACTAACATCTCAAAGACTGTCTCCTGAGTCCTGAAACCCCTTCCTTTTCCTTTCCTTTCCTCCCCGTTCCTGGAAAAGCCCCTACTGCACAGCTTCAAATTCTGTCCTGTCCCCGTTGATACAAGTCTCTTCCATTTTGACCGGAGAGGCTCAGTTCAGCTCTTCATCATCTGTGGCCCTGAATGTTTCCCTATCTTGAGCTCCCCGGCGGCCATGGGGCCGGGCCTGAGGAGCGGCCGAGGCCCGTCAGCCACAGGACAGAGCCCCGCGGGGCAGAGGCACCCGGAGACCCCGCCACGGCCACGTTCTGAGAGAACCAGGCTTTCCTCCCGCAGAGACGAGCGTTTGTTTAAGCAGACGTGAGGTGAAAGTGCGCCGGCTCGGGGAAGGCCCGAACCCCGAATATGGTTTTACACAAACAAGACGCTCCGATGGCTTCTGGCTCTGACTGAAAATAAACTGGCTTTTCTGCTGTGCTTTTTTTCCTTCCTTCAACCAAATTATACTCTCTTCTGTTTTTCCCCCCTCCACACCGGAAACTCTACTTATGATTTTTTTAAATGGTCCTAACTGGGGAGAGGAAGCTGAGTGGCTGCGGAGAGAATTCCACACTCGGTCCATATCCCACTGGGCCGGGAGTCAATAGAACAGCCCTCGCGGCTCCAGGCGGCAGGACACCGGACAAGCCACGAAGTATTTATTTTCTGTGGCTTTGCTCAGGCCTCTGCAGACAGAGTTTTTATTGAATCTGGCCCCAAAACTGCTGGGATTAGGCCTTGCTTGGCTACTCAGAGAGAAATAAGTGTTCTCCAGAAAAAAAAAAAAAAAAAAGAAAGAAAAGTTGCCCTCTCCTGCCCTTCCCTTCTTCCCCCCTTTTCCACTGTCCCCACGTGGTTTCTTTGTTTAAAAGTTTTCCAAAATGTGCTTGTACTGAGGAAGAGAGTCATGTTTTTCTGAGAAGCCCAGCGTGGCTCCTCTGGACCTGTGGTTGGCACTGGTCACGGCCAGTCCTGCCCTCCCTGAGCCGAGGGCGAGCCCCTGGAGAAGGGTCCCCAGGAAGTTCTGGCCTCACTGCGGCCCAGCATGGAGGCCTTCAAGGGGGGCTGCAGGGTCACGCCTAGGCCTCTCCCGACAGCTCAGAGCTTGGAGCCGGCCCCAGGCCCCAGCGAGCCTCAGTCACAGCAAACGTGGCCTCGGGGAGGTGACAGCTAAGGGGACACGCTGAAGGCCCCGTGGGCAGCAGACCCTCCCGTGGTCACAGGCCTGGCAGGGCCAAGTCAGGATCAGGCGGGACCGAGCTCCCTGGCCAGGAGTCCGGGAGTCCCTGTTGGGCCTGGGAAGTAGGCTACTTAATGAGTGCTTTTTGAGGCTCACGAGCTAGCACCACAAACATGCTCGGTGGCTGTGCCCTGAAGGCCCTGGCCCAGTGTCCTGAGGAGGCCTCTGGTGGCCAGCTGGGGCCGCTTGGGGGCTGTGAGAGGGTGAATTCTCTCTAGGAACCGCTGTCACTCTGCTGCGGCCCCGGAGGGAGCCGCTGACACTCCAGGGCAAGGGGCACCCTAGCCCCTGCAGTGCCCCTGGCCATTTGTTCTGCTTTCACACACTTGGCTGCAGTGTGATTTCTCCAAAGGCTCCATCCGGCAACCAGGTGGGCTCATTTCTGTGACTCATTCATTCATGTATGTACTCAAGGAACAACTGCAAACACAGCTCTAAGATGGTGTTTTGGGGCCTCCGAGGGGCGTGGCCTGTCTGCTGCTCCCCTGGGGGACAGAAGACTGGGGGGGGTGTCAAATTAAACCACCACCCAAGGGCATGCCTCTGCCTCTGCTTCTGCGGGAAGACAGCCTGGGGTGCAGAAAGCCTCCAGGGGGCTGGGACTGGACCTGGCTGGCTGGCTGGCCTGGGCTTAGCTTTGGGTTGGCAGGGAGAGGGGCAGCACCCCTGGAGGAAGAACCCGGGCGGGATGAACTAAGAGATACTCCTGGCATGTTGCGGGGGAGGGAACCAATGAATGGAGCCATCTTGGGTACAGGCTGTGGCATCAGGCCACGGAACTGGTACAGGGACCAAGCCCAGCCATGCTGGGTCTGCCGGTTTCTTCATTTGGTTCTTTGTTCCAAACTTGAAGACTATCTGTGCCGTGGGAGGAGGAGGCGGGTTATCACTGGTGTCTATTGTGTGGCTATTAATATTGAGCACTCCCCTGCTCCAGGGTGGGGGAGATCTGCGGCCAGCGCGCCAGCGTGTCCCTGGAGCCCCTTCCTCTCTCCCTGCCAAATTCCTCAGAGCCCAGCCGATAAGATAAGCAGTTTCTACTTCCCCAAGGCAGAGCCAGTCCTTGGGGGCTGGGAGCTGGAAGACCCCAGGAAGGGGCCAGGCCAGGGAAGGGGAGGAGCCCCCTTTTGGAAGTGACTTGAGTTGGGAATCCTAGGGGGCACTCAGCAGAACCTTCTGCTGCCCTCCCTGCTTCCAGGCCTCCACTACTTTCTAGAGTCACAACCCTAAAGGCAATTCCACGAGAGGGTAAGTGCTGGGTGCTCACATAGCAATGGGCAGGAAGGAGAGAGGTGCAGGGAAGCCAGGGCGGGACACAGCCCCCAGGGCCCCGCCTGCTCTGGGCCCTTGTTCCTTTCCTGGCTCCCTCCAGCCCTGTCTCAACAGCTGCCCTTGCTCAGGACCAGCCTCCTCCCTGCCCACCCACTCCCGAGCTGGTGCCCCTAGTTACCCCCACCACACCTTCTGTCTGTCAACTGCTCACCCAGACCCTTACCTGCCTTTCCCCGAGGCTGGTTCGGGGCAAAGACACTGCTAAATTTGCAAAGGTTCCCCCCCAACCCCCCCCCAACCCCTGTGAGCTCATACAAGCACCCCTGGGTGCCGCATTCAGGCCTGCCTCAAGGCATTTGGTTGTTTTGTGTATGAAAGAAGGGTCTCCACCATTAAGCTGCTGGCTCCTGGGATACACACACACACACACACACACACACACGCACACACAGGCACACACAGGCACACACATACACACACAAGTCTTTCCCTTCCGTTGAGCTTCAAAGAATGGGGCAGGCACAGAACTGATGCTGGGTACTTATTTGACAGTGAAATGATTCGTGGGGTGCATTTAAAATACCCTGCTCGCAGCCATCAAGAGCCCTGGACTCTAGAACTGATTCTACTGTCTTGTGCTGTGGGATCTTGGACAAGTCACCTAACCTCTCTGTGATGTTCTCATTTCCTACTCTGGGAGAAGATTAGATTAGCCTATCTCGGCAGAACCTGCTAGGAATGAGGCCAGGAAGAGGTCACAAGTCATGGTGGGGCCAAGTCGTTCCCAGGTTCCTCTTGGGAGGGGTGCTAGGGCCACCTTGCCCTCAGGCTAGACAGGATCCTGGTCCTGCCTGTCATTTCCTGATTCCCAGCAGGACCAGTGTCTCCCTTGACTTCCTAAAAGCTCTCCTCAGGAGGGAGGGCCAGCATGTCCACTTAGATCATCCCCACTTTCTCCTGAGTCCTCCCCGCCGAGCCAGTTGGCCTCTTACTTGGAGCAGAGCCCGACTCTGAACTCCGTGCTCCTGGTGGGCTGGCCCCGAACTATGTTCTGATTTCATCCAAGGACAAGTGTAGGCTAAGGAGCCTTCAGATCTCCTCCACCTTCCCGATGCTGGAGGAGAGGTTTGATTTGTGGGCCAGCCACGGTGGTGACTTTGGCCCAATCAGGGTGGTTTTCTAGAAGCTCAAGCGTTGCCCAGAGGCCTCCCCACTGGCCAGGGGAGTGATAGGCCTGAGTGGATTTTGCCTGCCCTGTGTCTGTCTGCCTCTGCTCACCTCTCCAGTACTGGCTGGACAGCACCCCCCACCTGCCACCATGCACATGCAGGCAATCACCTCCCTGGCAGAAGGCAACGTGGGTGGTGATGAGTTGCAGCTGCAGACCTGGCCAGCCTGGGTGTCCCGTCCCCACTGACCAGCCTCTCTGTGGTCTCCAGCCATACCTTGTTGTCACACAGTCCCCATTTTTCAGTGCTCCCATCGGAGACTTCTCAGTGACACTGATGCCATGGACCATCTTCTCCTCTGGCTCCGGCCTTGGCTTCGAGAATGCTCCCTGCACCGGTTCTCTTTTTGAGGGATGCCTCAGTCTCCCCTGCCTCTTGTCCCCAATACAGGGTCCCCTGGGACCTGTCGTCAGCCCTGTCCTCACTTCAGCTCTCCCAGGAGTGACTCGTTCTAAACCAAGTGCTCAAATGCCACGTGTACCCCGGTCCATCTCCAACCTGGACCTCTCTTCTGAGCTGCAGACCCCGTGTCCGGCTGCTTCCTGGGTCTCCCCTGGGTGTCCTACAAACATATCCAGCCTGTCCGCCACTCCCTAGTTTTCCGTGTCTCATCTGGCGAACCGTCTCCACCTCATCCTGGACTCCTTGCTCCACCCTCCAGCCAAGCCCCCCTTCAGTTCAACACCCAGCTCCATTCCATCTGACTGCTCTCTGCCTCCCTCCAACAACCTGGTCCAGGGCACCATCATTTCTCACCCAGACCCTACGGGACTCTCTTAACTGAATTTCCTGCCTCCCTTCTGGTCCCCCTTCAAACCTTCCTCCACGTGGCAACCACTGGGAAGTTTGAAACATGGGGGCCAGGGCGCCTGGGTGGCTCAGTCGGTTAAGTGCCCGACTTCGGCTTAGGTCATGATCTCACAGTCCGTGGGTTCGAGCCCCGTGTCAGGCTCTGTGCTGACAGCTCAGAGCCTGGAGCCTGCTTCAGATTCTGTGTCTCCCTCTCTCCCTCTGCCCTTCCCCCACTCACTCTCTGTCTCTGTCTTTCAAAATAAAATAAAGACATGGGGGCGAGACATGCCACTTCCCTCCCTACGCCTCCCCAGGGCTCGCCACTGCTTGTAGGACAAGGTCCTCCTTAAGGAGCTTGGACCTTCCTTCATCTCAGCCCCTGTCTGCCCTCCTTTCCTCCTCCCAACTCTTTGCTCCCATTCATCCACCCATGTTCCAGCTCTTCCACCTCCTTGGAGTTCTCCAAAGTACTGTCATTGACACCTGTGAGGTATCACACCTGTTCTGGAATGCCCTTTCTCCCTTTGTCTAGCGAACTCCTATTCATTCCTCAAAACCCCACTCACATGCCACTTCCCCTCAGCAGCCTTCAAAGACCTCCTAGTCTGTGTGCAGGAAGGACCTGGGCTGTGATATGGTGTTTTACAGTGAGAAGCACATCTAATCCTCTGGCTTTCAAGGTGGCAGTCTTCCTGTTGTCACGATCCATGCAGAATTTGGAGCCCTGCGAGGGAACCAGAGTGTTCACAGAGGAGAGAGATCATTGCGCAGCCTTGTGCAGAGTGGGGCTTATTAGAGTTTTGCAGGATGCGGCTGCAGAGCCCGCAGTGTGAGCCCTGCCCACGTGTCTCAGGAGCCTTCTCAAGCAAGGAGCAGAGGCCCACTGTGAGGGAACTTTCTGGTGATGATGTTCATGGTCTGTATCTTGCTGGGCTTTCCCTGACCTGTGTATTCATCTGTTGAAACCCAACAAATATACACTTACGACTTCTGCATTTCACTGTATGTATATTTTACACTAAAAGAAATACACTTTAAATAAATCTGGACTTCTGGGGCATGACGTGCTCGCTGAAGCGTTTAGGGGGAGATGAACTGAAGTCTGCAATTTATTTGGAAATGTGTCCTGAATGTGTGCCGGATGAAGAGAGAGAGGTTGATGGACAGATGATAGAGCAAGCACTGGAGCATGTTCATGGTAGAGTCCGGGTGGCTGGTAAGCGTGTATTCTCTGCAAAATTCTTGTAACTTTGCTGTAGGTTTGACATTCTAAAATAAGTTTTATTTATTTATTATTATTTAAAAACTTTTTATGTTTAGTTATTTTGAGGGAGAGAGAAACAGTGTGCCAACAGGGGAGGGAAGAGAGAGAGGGAGATACAGAATCCGAAGCAGGTTCCAAGCTGTCGGCACAGAGCCCGATGCGGGGCTTGAACCCATGAACTGCGAGATCGTGACCTAAGCTGAACACTCAACCGACTGAGCCACCCAGGTGCCCTCTAAAACAAGTTTTAAAATAAGATGCTGGGCATTGGGGCGCCCGGGTGGCTCAGTCAGTTAAGTGGCTGACTTCAGCTCAGGTCATGATCTTGCCGTCCATGAGTTCAAGCCCCATGTCAGGCTCAGAGCCTGGAGCCTGCTTCCAATTCTGTGTCTCCCTCTCTCTTCACTTCTCCCCCACTTGCACTCTCTCTCTCTCTCTCAAAAATAAATAGACATTAAAAAAAAAAAAAGATGCTGGGCAGAGAAAGCAGAGGTCCAGGACGAGAGATGGGTCCAGGGCTGGAGATGATCGGGGGCTGGAGGAGCACCTCTTCTTGCTTCTGGAAGATGCAGCCCAGGCTTCTGGTGGAAATCACTGCAGCTCCTGTCTGAGGGGCCAGAGACTACCGGATGTATAGTTTTCATGTACACGAACTATGTAAAATGGGTGTGNGGCCCCTCTGCCACTTTCAACAAATCCCTCCGTTGTCCTCGCAAACCCCCAGGGAGCAGGGCTGGGAGGACTCCCCTGCCATTGCAATCAAAACCAGGTAAGCAGTCCGCCGTGCTCCCCCAGTCCCGGCGGAAGGTTCTGTTATTGTGACTCCTTTCTGCTCAGGGTTGACCGTGTCCTCCAGTGCCCTCTGCAGGTGCACCCCCTGAGGTAGGGGCCGCGGCTGGGTTTTCTTTGCGTACCCCGGCACTCGGCTGGCATGTGGTGGGGGCTCAGAACGGTTTGCTGGGTGAGGATACGTTCTCGGCTGTTTCTTGTTGCCCGTCAATTTGGCCAGCCTCGATGCTGGCCAAGCGGCGGTGCTTGGAGCTGAAGGTGATGTGCCAGCCCCCAACAGTCGCCAGTAGAGACACCCTAAAATCACTTCCCTAGTGGGTACGGCATGTGGTTGGACCTCAGGGTTCCTGTGTCCTGCGTCAGGACGGAGCGACCCAGTCTGGGGCTCCGAGGGCCTCTCTGGTATTACTCGCGCTCCCAACAGGCTCATCTGCCCCAGCCGCTCAGCTCTAGTCTTGCACCCTACCTCCACCTGACCTTTTTCAGCCTCTGGGCCTTTGCTCACCAGGTGCCTCCGNCGGGCTGAGGCAGGGACTTTCCTTTGACGGGTGCATCACTCCTGGCCTTTCTGCCTGCCTGGCACCAAACGGTATTAATCAATTATCAAGCATTTCCGGTGACTTCTTTCTGTGTGTCCAGCTGATCTCTCAAGCTCTACCTGTTGTCTGTGCCCCTGTCCCTCCCCAGGGCTGGGAACAGTGACCGAGAGGGACAGGCACCTCAGGGAGCTGGTGGACAGAGAGAGCCAACCTCTGGGGCCAGGGTTTTGGTCCCAGGTCCAGAACAGGAGCCATTTTTATGAATGAAGCGTCTGAAACCAAAACCCGCCAACGCGAAGGCAGAAGCGGGGCCGAAACGTGGCTTACCGCCCCTCCAGCCAGAGGAGCGCGGACAGTGGAAGACCAGCCTCCTGCTCCATTCCTCCAGAGCCTCATCTTCATCTCCCCCCGCCCTTGACCTACAAGGGGTCTCACATTTGCCGGCTCCCCCCATTGCTTCGCGAGCTGCCTTCTGTAAAGTGATCTTTCTATATTTACTTAAACTTCTATTTAAAGAGGAATTCCTCATAATTACTCAGCCGCGGAGAGCTGACACTGTTTGGTTCTGTTTATTTAGTTTCTCCTAGTGATTGGCAAAATGTCCTCAGTGGCTTTAAAGAGCAGATATAGACGAATGACCTGTCGGTCATAAAATAAAGTATGATGTTCTTTTCTGTCCTCATGGGATATGGCATGTGGAGGGGACTTGCCCCCCCATCTTGTCCCGTAAAAATGCCAAATCCAGTCATTGCAGAGGCTGGATTAATAAAACGGCTTTACAATTTTTGAAGGGCACGTATTATCTGGATGTGAAGATGTATCGTGAACAGTGCGTGTTCAGCACACGTGCTCTAAAACACTGCTCCTGTACACACACAGTCATTCACACCCACGCACAGCCTCACAACAGCAAAGGGCAGACATGCCCACAAAGGGATGAAGTGGGGATTAATACATCTCTTTCTTTCTCCAAAAAAAAAAAATTAATTGATATTTGCTTTTAGTCTAGCAGGGAAACTAAAATAGTAAGTTATTTATGTAGACATATTCCCAAGGCACTTCCCTCTCTTCTCCCTACCCGCTTCTCTCCCCTTCCACCCCCACCCTCCACACAATGACCTTCCAGAACTTCATTCGGGGAGAATCCTGCTCTGACAACCCCTCAGAGATGTGCTGGGCTCCGGGATGGCAGCAATTTGGGGGGATCTGTGTGGGGATGGTACTGTGCTGGGTGCTCTCTGCTGGGGGGATGGTACTATGCTGGGTGCTCTCTGGTTAATCCCAATGAATCTGGAAGCATGCAGCCAGTAGAGACAATTGTCACACCTCCCCAAAAGTGACCTGACTCACCTCACCCACTGCAGCTACCCCGCTCTGCTTCCCATGAGTCCTGTTCGCTGTTCAGTGTCACCACACCACAGACGCCCCCCCCACCTGCCCTTGAGGGGAACTTCCTGACCCCACACCCCCTTTACTGTCCCTTCTTGATGTTTCCCAGCGGCCAGTCCTTGAGGTGACCCCTCTGTACTGGGGCAGCCCTGGGAGACCTGCTTTTCAGGCAGCTTTGTGTGGCTGCACATGCTGCCTTGGAGTCAGTGTCCCCATGTCACCTGGTACCCAGGGTGGGGACCAGTATGACGTAGGTGGGACCGCATATACTAGTCGCCTTCACACGGCACAGCTCAGGAGCCCCAGAGATGTCTGTTTTCTGGAAACCCCCTTTCTGTGGGCACACACAGAGACCGGCCAGGAAGGTAGGGCCCAAGGTAGGGCCCAAGGCAGGCTGCGACACGGGCCCAGAGCGGGACTGTGGGTCATTCGCCATCGGCTCCTCTGTTTCCAGAACTTGTTGACGGGGCATCCCCCGAGTCGTGAGCCAGTCTCCAGTTTGTGACGACCCACCTTTCCCTTCCTGTTCCTCCCCGGGCCTTGCTTCCCCTACAACCGAGGACCATTTCACTGAAAGAGCTCGGCTGAACCGTGTCCGCACGGGAAGAGAGGGCTCCTCACATCCCCTCTACCCAGGGAGCTCTGCTCAGGCGTCCATGAACAAAGCAGATGGATCGNGCGACAAAGCAAAGAGGGCGTCTGGAGGGCCAGCTGTGCGCGGCCTATGGGCTCCCAGCAACTCCGGGCCCTGGGGCCTCATCGGAGAAGCCTCTGGACTCAGCACCTGGAAGACGGGGGAACCGGTGTGAGGGAGGCGGTGTGGCATTTCAGGCAGAGGATGGGCCGGCCCGGGCCAAATGTTCTAGAAACCANCTTGGCTACAGCCTTCCTCCCCAGACACCACCCTGTCCCCTGGCCCCCAGACACCGCCATGGCCCAGTCCAGGCCAGCAGGACGTGGGAGCCCTCGCTGCCCACGACACCTACGGTTTTAGAATCTGGAGAGCAGATGCCTCTCCTTGCTAAGCAACTCGTGAAACAAACAGTTTGCTTCAGGGCTTTCTTTTTTGAAGCTGACTTTGTTGTTGGGGTGGGGAGATGTGTGTACAGATAAGCTTCTCAAAGTGATGACATCACAAGAATAATAAAATTGCCACTTTGCACCCTGTGTCTTTCACCTTTGAGGCAGGTTCTTCAGATAATCACAGATCCATTCCCCTCATTACCAGTTCGAGGGCCCTGGGGTCGAAGCAGGGAAAGCGTGGCCCCCTGACATACACAGCTCTCTGAGGGGCCTGGGGCAAGCTGCCTTACCTCTCAGAGCCTCAGTTTCCCCTTCTTAAAAGTGGGCTGAGCTAGGTGGTTTGTAAGGTCCTTCCCTGTTCCCATCACATACCCAGAACCGATGTTTACTGGGAAGCCTTTTTTTTTCCCCAGTCGAATTTTCGCTGCAGTGGTGTGTATTGTGAATGAATTTGACCTGGATATGCAGAAGTAAATTTTTTGTTGTTGTTTTGGTATAGTCAGAGGTTGCTCCAGATTTTGGGGGGACCCTGAAGCTTATACAGTTTGTGAGGGAGTCTCCTTAAGAGAAGTAATACAGAATTACTACTCAAAATTAGGTGCGGGGCCTTGGCCGGGGCCCAGGCTGGGAGGTGCCCTGAGGCCCAAGCTTCTTAGCTCCACGGAATATCTTCTCTGTGTGCAGTTAAAGCCTACTATTGTCCTGGCCAAATGTCGGGGTCTAGAATATTGGAGACCCTTGAGAATGTTACGGGCTTGAGTTGGCACTTCGCAAACCAGAGCGTCTCCCGCGCCCATCCTGTCCTGGCCCGTGTTTTGGCCTTGACATGGCGGTTGCCAGGCAACCGTCTATCCTATAGGAATTCACACTCGTTCTTCCAGGCAGACGCACATTTAATTTCAGACCCAGAGCTCTCGGTGACACGGGATGTCACCAGCCTGCGCCCTCACAGAAATAACCTGAAGCAGGAGTCAAAAGTAGCTGGGGGAACTGATACCCGCATTTGATCTTATTCCCCTAAAATAGCTTGGTCCTGTTTATGGGGCCTCTGTGCGAGAGGGGACGCAGGGGCCTGGCTGTGCCTGTGGCTTCCTCCCTCCCCCTGGGCACTCGCCTCTCTGTGCCCATTGCCAGAGGCACTTGCAGTGACTCAGGGCCCTGAACATGATGTAACACCCTTGGCTCCTGGGCAGGATGACGGG
Source organism: Crocuta crocuta (assembly GCF_008692635.1). Classification (NCBI taxonomy): domain Eukaryota; kingdom Metazoa; phylum Chordata; class Mammalia; order Carnivora; family Hyaenidae; genus Crocuta; species Crocuta crocuta. The sequence goes on along the minus strand of NW_027532203.1, from coordinate 16,150,605 downwards.
GAACGTGTGATAGCCTTGGAATCCCAGGCAGGACCCTTGGTGCCTGCCTGCCAGTTCTTGACCAAGGTCAGGTGCGGCTAAGAGTTCGACTCTTGAGCCTCGTGGGGACTGGGGAGGAGCTCTCACTGTGGACAGGCCTGGGCCTTGGTGTCACGGGAATACACATGTCCATTCTCTAGAGCAGTGGTCCTCAACCTTGGCCCCACCCCGGAATCCCCTGGGGAGCTTTAAACAATATAGATCCTGTGTAAGGCTGAAATTCTAGGGTGCAGCCTAGGCTGAGAGCTAGCGGGTCTTGACTAGCATTACCTCTCTGACCAGCTGCGGGCAAGTGTGTCTGGGGCCTGGGCACCCCTGGGTTCTGATATCCCAGGGCCCTCGTCTGACGGGGGTAGACTTGCCTGTCCCGTCTCGTCTGACACCCACATTCCTCAGGCTCCCAGACTGTCAGCCGGGCACCGGGACTTAGCTGCCGGCAGACTGTGTGTCTGCTTGGGGACACGCTCCCCTGTGTGGGTGCACCTGGCCCTCGAGGGTGCTGGGCCTGGACTGGGGTGGCAGGAGGTGGGGCCTTCTCAGGGTGGGGGGTGATGAGAATGGAGAGCAAAGCTGGCTGCTGGGTTTGGAAAACAGAATCACGGTGGTGTGCGTATGGTGACAACGGAGTGTTGGGCTCAAAGTAGAGGCTGTCCGCTTACAATGTAACTGTAGAATCTGTTCATTGGTCGGTTTGTTTATTGATTTTTTCATGAGGTACAAATCACATTAAATGTACCCTCTTAGCCGTGTGTAAGCGTACGGTACATCAGTGGCACCTCTATTCACATCGCTGTGTCTCGGGTCCCCGGAACATTTTCATCTAGGGACCGAAACTCTCTACCTCGGGGACAGCATCTGCCCCTTTCTCTTGCCCTGCGACCACCCTTCCACCTTCTGTTTCCACAAGTCCGACTACTCGAGATCTTTCATGGAAGTGGGATCATACAGTAGCTGTCCTTCGGGGACAAGCTTGTTCACTCAGCCAATGTCCTCAAGGTTTATCCATGCTGTTGGCCTGTGACGTGATTTCCTCCTTCTTTAAGGCTGAATACAACTCCCTATGCTCTTCATTCATTCATCTGTCAGGGGACATTTGGGTTACTTCTGCCTCTTGACTGTTGTGAGTAATTGTGAATGATGCTGCAACGGACACGTACGTGCATGTAACTCAAGGCCCTGCTTTCAGCTCTTTCGGACATACCACCAGACTTAGGGTTGCTGGATCGGATGGTAGTTCTATTTTTAGTTTTTGGAGGCATCTCTGTGCTGTTTTCCACAGTGGCTGCACCATTTCACATTCCCGCCAATAGGGTACAAGGGATCCCATTTCTCCACATCCTCACCAACATCTTTTCTTCTTATTTGTTTATTTATTTATTTATTTATTTACTTATATTGTGGCTATCCTGACAGGTGTCAGGTGATATTTCAATGTGGTTTTGACTTACAGTTCTATAACGATTGAGCATCTTATCGTATGCTTGTTGGACATCCATGTAGCTTCTTCACACAAATGTCTAGCGAGGTCCTTTTCTCATTTTTAAATATTGGGTTAGTTGATTTTCTGTTGTTGAGTTGTAGGCATTCTTTATATATTCAGGATATTAACCCTTTATCTGATATATGATTTGCAAACATTTTTTCATTTTATAGATTACCTTCTCACTCTATTGATTGATCCGTTTAATGTACAGAACATTGATCAATTTTTTTCTTTTTAAGATTATTTTCTTTTAATGTTTATTTATTTGACAGAGAGCATAAACGGGGGAGGGGCAGAGAAAGTGGGAGATGCAGAATCTGAAGCAGGCTCCAGCCTCCCAGCTGTCGGCTCACACCTCCAGGCAGGGCTTGGACTCATGAACCGTGAGATCATGCCCTGAGCCAAAGTCTCCTGCTTAACCCACTGAGCCACCCAGGCGCCCCATCCTCAAGATTTTTTATTTTTTATTTANAGCTAGCTGTCAGTACAGAGCCTGATGTGGGGCTCGAACCCACGAACCGCGAGACTATGACCTAAGCTGAAGTCGGGCGCTCAACCGTCTGAGCTACTCAGGCGCCCCTAAAATTTTTTATGTTTTATGTTATTTTATTTTGAGAGACAGAGAGGGACAGAGCATGAGTCAGGGAGGGTCAGAGAGAGAGGGAGACACAGAATCTGAAGCAGACTCCGGGCTCTGAGCTAGCTGTCAGCACAGAGCCCGATGCGGGGCTCAAATCCACGAACCGTGAGGTCATGACCTGAGCCGAAGTCAGATGCTTAACCGACTGAGCCACCCAGGCATCCCTTAAGATTTTTTTAAAAGTAAGCTCTACACCCAGTGTGGGGCTGGAGCTCACAATCCCGAGATCAAGAGCGGCGTGCTCTACCAACTGAGTCAGCCAGGCACCCCCACTGGTCAGTTCTGAAGTATAATATAGAGCTGGCCAAATAACTGAAGAGCAGAAAATAATCAATTACATTTCCTTAAATACAATTCAGATGTCGAAATTGAGGTAAAAATCAAATCAACATCACACCTACTTATTGATTCTAGCAACAAGGACACAGTAGATTAGTAGTGATTTTTTAGAAAAGGACTTGGTGTTGGGGGAGCTACTGCAAGATTGTCCCCCCATGCCCCACGTGGAGTCACATGCACACCCTGCCACCCAGAGAAGCAAGCCCCTGGCTGAGAGTCTGTCCCCCAGGGAAGAAGGATCTAGATCTTGGGTCCTGGGAGGAGGGAGTGCTGGGGCCTTCTTGTTTACCGCTAGGCGCCTAGCATCTGCAGCCACATGGGTTGCGGCTGGGGGCCTGGGGCCCAGGGGTAGCCTGGCTCACCACTCAAAGGTGAAGTGGACTGATGGTTAATTTTATGTGCAGACTTGGTGAAAGGATGCCCAGAGAGCTGGTAAAACTATTTCTGGGCATATCTGTAAGGATGTTTCTAGAAGAGCCTGGCATTTGAATCTGGAGACTGGGTAAAGAAGACGCCCTCCCCAATGTGAGTGGGCACCATCCAATCCACCGAGAGCCTGAATCGAACAAAAAGGTGGGGGAAGGGTGCTGCTCTCTTCGCTTGAGCTGAGATGTCCATCTTTGGCCCTCGGGCATGGCGCACCTGCTTCCCAGGCCCTTAGACTCGGATCCCCGATTCCTGGGCCTTGGGACTCATACCATCAGCCCTGTTTCTCTAGAGAGTACTGACTAACACAGGGGAGGGGAAGGTGTTCAGGGCAGCCCCTTGCCCTCAGGGCACAGGGGCTCCGCTGGGGGCGCTGGGCGAACATAGACACCTGGACTCTCTCAGCCCCTCCTCAGGCCTCTGGCCCAGAACCTTCTTTTCCTCACTGGTGCCAGGTGAACCTGCCTTACATCCTTCCCGGCTCTCCTGGTCTCCTCTCCCCGTGGCCTCACATCTCCCTGAGGTTGCGCGGACCCAGTCAACTGGGCCAGCTTCGATCATAATGGTTGGAGGGCCACTCGTCTCTCTCAATGGACATGGGAACGTATGAGCACCAGGCAGAGAGTCTGAGACCCCAGCAAGTCACGTAACCTCTCTGGGTCTGTGTCCCCTTCTGGAGAATGGGAGTGAGTTCTCTGCCATGCCAGGTGCCAAAGGCAGACATGAAGGCCTGTACCAGGTGCTGTGGGAGACAGAGAGACTAAGCCCTGGGCCAGCACTCAGCCGACACTCCGCTCACAAATGGTCCTTTGTAGTCAAATTCAAGGCTATGATGAGCCAAGCCCAAGGCACCCCTCCCAGCGGTATTCAGGAAAGGTGCTCTGGGAAGGGGACCTGGAATTCTAGGCCCAGTGCTTTCTTGATCATTAACTTGATCAACTTCCTTCCTTCCTTCCTTCCTTCCTTCCTTCCTTCCTTCCTNGATGAGCCAAGCCCAAGGCACCCCTCCCAGCGGTATTCAGGAAAGGTGCTCTGGGAAGGGGGCCTGGAATTCTAGGCCCAGTGCTTTCTTGATCATTAACTTGATCAACTTCCTTCCTTCCTTCCTTCCTTCCTTCCTTCCTTCCTTCCTTCCTTCCTTCCTTCCTTCCTTCCCTCCTTCCCTCCCTCCCTCCTTCCTCCTTTCCTCCCCCTTTCTTCCTTCCTTCTTTCTTTCCTTCCTTCCCTCCCTCTCTCTCTCTTGTAGGCTCCACATCCAAAGTGGGGCTTGAACTCACTACCTGAGATCTGGAGTCATATGCTCCACCAACTGAGCCAGTCAGCCGTCCCATTAGTCACCTTTCTTGATCAACTCCCTTGGGTCTCAGTTTTCCTCATCTACAAAGTGGGAGTGATAACATTTGTTTCATCTCATTCACCACTTAAATATGAAAATTTCTTTGGTCTTTTAAAAATTTTTTTTCTTTTCTTAATTCTTGAGAGAAAGAATGAGTGGGGGAGGGGCAGAGAGAGAGGGAGAGAGACAGAGAGACAGAGAGACAGAGGATCCAAAGCAGGTTCAAAGCTGTCAGCACAGCGCCCGATGTGGGGCTCGAACTCACAAACCGTGAGATCATGACCTCCTGAGCTGAAGTCAGATGCTTAACCGACTAGAAAATTGCTCACATACTGTATGATAAATGCTGGCTATAAAAAGTTCCACCATTGTGCGCCCTCTTCTCCCCTTTCCTGGGCTGGCAGCAAGCACCCCTTCCTTGCGTTTATGGGCACGGTTGCACCCACATCCTGTTCGTGTGTATCTATTTTGTTGCTGTTTCTTTCGTCTATTCGGTGACTGTCTTTCCTACTGGGATACGGTGTCTCAGAGGGCTTTTTGGGGCCGTTCACGGGGGTCTCCTTGGGCTTCTCCGCGACCACATGTTATTCCAGAGTCTGCAAGGACCACAAGACACTGCTGGTCTTCGTTTGAAAAGCACTGTTGAAAGGCAAAGCTCAGGAAACAAGGGACCCTGGGGTGGGCAGAGGGAAGGGAAGGTAGAGGTGGGTGGAGGAGGGAGGTATTTGGTCCTTTCCATGCAATTCTGCTTCATGGAAGGGCTGTTGTCACAAATACTTAGATCTCCTCCTGCGCAGGCCCAGTGGGAAAGGGGTGGGGGGGCTTGTGAAGGGGTACCCATGGTTGGTATGAAGGGACCTCCGTAGTCTTCAGACCCCCCAGATCTGGGGTCCAGCCTGGAGTTTTTGTCCCTTGCACCCACAGGCTCTGGCCCCTGTAACGAGCCTAATGGCATCATGCCCTTTGGCATGACCCGAGGCTTTGGCCAGACCTGAACACTATACCCTTCTAGGCGGGGCATGGGCCTTCAGGGTGTGCATGACAGAACGGGCTCAGGGCAGAACTTTCTTGAGACCTAGGCCTCAGGGTGGAGATGAACTTGGCTGTTTCTCCCAAGGGCTTGAAATGTGGGTGCTTTACTTGGATGTGAGCCTGCCCCAGCTGGGACCTGAGGCCTGACGCCCACCCTGGCTTCTGGAGCAGCTGCTCCCTTGGCAGGGTGGGTGGCCTGCAGGTAGGCCTGAGAGAAAGGCAGGGAAGGAGGGGGAGGGGAGCAGTCAGTCAGGCAGTATGGGGAGAGGTCAGGGGAAGAGCCCACCTGGCCCTACCCGACGCACTCCAGGCTTCATACACCATGAAGCCAGCAGATGGGAAGCATGGGAAACAAGTTTATCATGGGGGTTAGTCAATGAGTTCCATCAGTGACATGTGAGTGACAGGGCCCTGGGCTGTAGGATGGAGCTAACCAATTTCCTCTTCGTCCAACGTGCGTTTGTGAAGACCGAGAATGAAGAATTTCTGCAGAAGCACCTTGCGGTGGCTACGAGCTTTCTGTGACACGGGCCCCCCCCCGAATCTGCCTCAGGGGAGAAAGAGGGCCCTCGTTTCTCCAAGGCCCTGCCACGTTCCGGCAATGAAGCCTAGCCTGGAGCTGGTGCTCAATAGATGCCCGAGTGAGTGTGTGACTGGGTCAGTTATGAGCCTGAAAGGAGAGTATTAATCGAAGCAGCCTCCATGTTACTGGACGTCATGGTCTGCTCCTGCCCTCACCTTGCTTGATCTGTTAGCGGCATCCGAGGAGGGTCAGCACCTCCCCGCGACTCACCCGTCACAGCACTCTGGCTCCCTGCCCCCCACCTCCTCTCCGTCCTCCTCTTCCTCCTCCGTCCCAGCTGTATCCATCTCTTCTCTGCCCCCTTTGGTCAGATGCCCAGAGCCCTTCCTGGGCTCTACCCTCTGGCTACCGGAGAGAGATTCTGGTGGCCTCTTCAATTTCTGCTGTCCGTAGAGGACTCCTCTGTCATCGTCCAGCCCCGCCTTCTCCCCTGAACTCCAGGCTCCCTCACCCCCCAGAGTCTTTGACCTCTCCAGGGACGTCTGACAACCTTCTCAAACTCAGCAGGACAAACCTCAACTCCTGAGCTCCTCCCCCGCCCCAGACTGTTCCCTGTGGGGGTTCCCTACGTTGGTCAATGGCAACTGTAGAGGACAGCTAAAACCTTTGCTGTCATCCTTGACCTCATTTCCCTCTTGTCTAATCGGCTGGGAAATCCCACTGACTCTGCCTGCGATGTATTAGCCAGAATCCACCTGCTTCTCCCCACCTCCACCGCCGCGGTAATCGCATCTGAAAGTTTCCATTACTCACTTGTGTCCTTGGGCCTGTCCTTGTCCCCCTGCAGTCTAAGCTCTCAGAGTGGCCAGAGGGTCCTTTTCAAATGCAAGCCATATCACGCCTGGGCCCCACACCCGAAACCTTCCCGCAGCTCCTCATCGCACCCAGAGGATAACCCAAAGACCTGACAGCCACCTGTTCCGGCGATATTCAAAGGAGCGTCGTTGGACCAGCGGTATCCAGGCCTGGGGACCTATTAGAAATGTACATTCTCAGGCCTCGTCCCAGACCCACTGAGTCCCAGACTCTAGAGTAGAGGAGCACACTCTATTCAGAAACCTCTCCAGGTGATTCGGATGCATAGTCAAGTTTGAGACCTACTGGTCTACCGGTGACCTGTCCTATCTGGCCCCACTGCCTCCCCTGCTGACCCGACCTCATAGCCTCTTCTCCCTCATCAATGATTCCATTCGGGCTAAACAGGCCTTCTTGTTGACCCCAAACACTGCAGACACCCCCCTCCCCTGCCCCAGGGCCTTTGTCCTGGCTGCCTCCTCTGCTCACTCCCTCGCCCCCCTCAAGTCTTGGTCCAGTGTCATCTTCTCAGCTGGGCCTTCCCTTCCCACCCTATTTAAAACGTCCACTCTATTTTCCATTACGGCTCTGATGACCTTGTGCTTCATATGGTTTCCTTACCTATGAAGCTTCTTGCTATCGGCTAGCTTCTCCCGCTGGAGTGCCCCTCCACGCAGGCAGAGACTTGGTTCTTGTTTCCTGATCATCCTGAGTGCCCGTAAATGTGCTGGGCTCGGCGTGTCTTTGTTGAATGAATGTATCCATGAATGAATGAATGAATGAATGAATGAATATCCTCACAACCCTGAAAAGCAAAAAACCCCCTATCATTTATTGAGGCTATACTTTATTCTGACCTTTTTTCAAACATTGGCTCTAATTCTCTCAGACACCCCGTACACGTGCAACACACTCTCCATTTGATTGAGGACTCAGGGTGGTTAAGCATTTTGCAAAAATTTGCCCAGCTAGAGGGGTTGGTGCTTGGTGTCTTTCTGATTTTGAAGGCTCTGCTCTCTCCCTGATACTGGGAAGCTTCTCCCAGATGCTCTTGACCCATCCTCCCAAAAGGCCACGGCAGCCCCCAGCCTCATAATGCTGCGACATGGTTATGGAAAAGGTGGCACAGTCCCCTCCCATGGATCTGTGCGTGAGAGCGCCTGGCCCCGCCGAGTCCGCCGGTGGCCAGGAGGGGGCTGGGGAGCGCGGCGGGCTGGAGTGGTGGTCTGCGGCCTTCCAGCTTTCTCTAGATTCTCATGCAGCCCTACAGAGAATGTGCCCCTTCACCCAGTCTCTAAGCAACCGTCTTCCGCGGCGGGCGGGAAACGATCCATTAATGATACGTTAGGAAACCCTTACAGAAAATAATTACACCCTCCTCTGAGCACGACGTGTCAAAACACGCTTGGAGGATCCTCGGTTCAGGCAGCACCCAAAGGCCAGCCCCGTTCTCAGCCCCCTCCCTCCCACTTGCTCTTCTNTGAGATCAAGAATCACATGCTCTACGGACTGAGCCGGCCAGGTGCCCCCCTGGGGAATATCACACCCCATCTCTTTTCTAATCTGCATGACTTAGCTGTCACAGGGCTCAGAGGACGGGGGTCATGTTTCCAGAAGGGTTGAACTCAGGGCTGTCCTTGGAAGCCCAGGACATTTGTAACTGTGGGACCCCATATACAATTCCTGTGGTGGGGTTTGCTTAGGGGTCACGCAGTGTGACCTTGGTCATATGCTGGTCGTTTGACCTCTCTGTGCCTCAGTTTCATCATATGTAAAATGGCCATAACAACTTTGCAAGGTTTCAATCATTATCAGCCATTTAACCGATGGGCCTTACTCTGTGNCACGCAGTGTGACCTTGGTCATATGCTGGTCGTTTGACCTCTCTGTGCCTCAGTTTCATCATATGTAAAATGGCCATAAAGATGGGCCTTACTCTGTCTGATGGAAACGGGTACGTTGTGGGGACTTCACATAGATGCTTGACTTCCTCATTGGACAAACGTGACTTCATGGAGAACAGTAACATGCAGAGCGCAGCTTTGTAGCAAAAGAAACTTGGATGAGAAGACAGATCCGGGTGGGCTGGGATAATTAGGGAGCCGGCTTACAGGGTGAGGAGGATTTGAGAAGTCAGAGGGCGGGGCGTGGAGACAGTCAGCGTGCGGCAGACTGGAGGTTGAGAGAAATACAAAGCCACGTCCAAGTGCATCTCTTTCTCTCACTTGGGATTTCCCGCATCAGAGCTCAGGACCCCTGGGAGTGCAGTCTGTCCATCTGGCTGTCTGTCCTCTCACTGCCTACCCACAGCAGATGCTCAGTAGATAGTTGTTGAGCGAAGAAAGAAGGTGCCAGGCAAGACCCCCCACCTGGCCCCCAGGCCCCAGGCAGGAGTGCCGGCTCTGGAGACGGGAGGAAGTAGGAGGCATTTTGATTATAATGGGTACGTGTATACAGAGTGCTTCTCTTGAGGCACCTGCGTGGCTCAGTCAGTTAAGTGTCTGACTTTGTATTAGGTCATGATCTCATGGTTCGTGGGTTCGAGCCCTGTGTCGGGCTCTGTGCTGATCTCTTCAGCTTCAGATTCTGTGTCTCCTCCTCTCTCTGCCCCTCCTTACTCTTGCTCTGTCTCCCAGTCTCTCAAAAATAAACAAACATTAAAACAATTTTTTAAAAACCTGCTTCTCTTTACAATCCCTCCAGGGACAAGTCTGGAAAGATTCACTCTGAACTGTTAACAGGGATCATCTCTAAAGACTGGGAGGAAGAGTGAGGGCGTTTCAACTTTTACTTTGTATACTTCCCATTGTTTGAATTTTATTTTATTTATCTTATTTTTAAAATTTTTATTTATTTTTATTTTTGTTTTTTAAAAGTCCTTAATGTGGCGCAAACTTGCTATGTTCTTTTTTTTAATGTTTATTTATTTTTGAGAGAAAGAGAGAGAAAGTGTGAGCAGGGAACGGGGCAGAGAGAGAGGGAGACACAGAATCCCAAGCAGGCTCCAGGCTGTCAGCACAGAGCCTGACACGGGGCTCGAACTCACGAACTGTGAGATCGTGACCCAAGCCCAAGTCAGAAGCTTAACCAACAGAGCCACCCAGGTGCCCCTATTTTTTAATTTTTGAGAGGGAGTGAGAGAGAAACGAGAGAGAGCCAGCACGAATGGCGGAGGGGCAGAAGGAGGGACACAGGCTCTGAACTGGACTCTGCTGACAGCACAGAGCCAGATGCGGGGCTCAAACTCATGAACTGTGAGTTCATGACCTGAGCTGAAGTCAGACACTCAACCGACAGAGTCACCCATGTGTGCCCCCCTCATTGTTTGAATTTTGAAATAACAGGTATGTTTGTGATTTTTTTTTGAAGTCCACAAACTTTGAGAAAATTGGGAACAGCTGGGGCAGGGGGTCAAAGAGGGGAGTTGGTCTCTGTGGGGAGGCTCCTTGGGGAGGTCAGCGTTGGTTGCCCTGCAGGGGGAGTTAGGTGCCCCTCACACTCCTGCAGTAGAGGTGGGGGCTGCGGGGCCTGGCGGCCGGGCCGGGGGTGCTGTGTGAGGAATTGCCAGCTTCTGTGCAGGGGTGGTGTGTTGGACAGCCCAGGGTCCAGTGGATCCCGAGGAAGGCCGACCGCTGTGAGGGGGCAGGGGACAGTGGCTCTCCCTCTCTCTGCCCCACCTGGGCCACTTGCAGCTGGGCTCTCCGCACATGCACGGAGAACCACTCACACCATCAACTGTTGGCTCCGGGGTGGGAGGCAGGGGCCCTGAGGATTCTGCATTTCAGACACGGCCTGGCCTGGCAGGGGGCTCCTTCCCCAGGAAAACTGCTCCCCAGGGAAACGCCTGTGTCGCTGTCCTGCACAAGGGACCAGAGATGGCTCAGCGGGGCCAGAAAGATGGAGGCACTGCCTCATTGCTGGCAGCTCTCCACCGCCTGCCCTCGGCCTCCCACCCCTTCTCCCGGACATGGTTACCTACAGCTGACGGCCCGGCCAGCTCTCTCAGGACTGTATCTTTTTATTTTTAGTTTTTCTCTGTGAATGTTTAGAATATCAAATAATACATATTTGCTGAAAAATATTAAAGCCACACAAAAGTATCTAAATATGAAATGAGGGACGCCTGGGTGGCTCAGTTGGTTGTGTCCAACTTCGGCTCAGGTCTTGATCTCATGTTTGTGAGTTCGAGCCCCACGTCGGGCTCTGTGCAGACAGCTCGGAACCTGGAGCCTGCTTTGGGTTCTGTGTTTCATTCTCTCTCTGCCCCTCCCCTACTTGTGCTCTGTCTCTCTCTGTCTCTCAAAAATAAATAAATGTAAAACAAAATTTAAATACAAAACGAATGTCGACCCCATCTCCAACTACCTCTTTTTTCAATTCCATTTCCTAGAAGCTAACACTCCTCTCTCTCTCTCCCTCCCTTTCTCTCTCACAGTGTTTTTTTCTTTATTATTGTTCAGCTTTGATTTCTTCCATCTCCATGAACTCGGACCCACCTTGCATACATTTCTATATGACTTGCTTTTTCACTCAGGGCCCCAGATCGTGGAAATTCCTCGAAGCGAGCGCGATGCCCAAGCTTCACAGTGTGAAAGACCATGATTCGCTACAGCAACCTGGCGTTGACGGGCCAGGTCGCTAATTTTTTGCTAATCCAGACACAGCCGCCTGGACACCTTCCCAAACCACCCTTCCGAGCCCGTGTGAGAGCTTTCGTGCACCAGGCCCCCAGCCGGGGCATCGCTCACGGGGCTGCGAGTCGGGTGAGGTGCACGTTGGAAAGCTGCTGCAAGACTAACGCTGCGAGAGGTGGGGGCGCTGATGTCCTCTCACACGGACGCCAGCGTGTGCTGTTCCCTACATCTGTCCCAGCACAGTATGTGGGCAATCAACCAGAGCAAAACTCATACCTCATCGGTAGCGATTTATATTTCCATTTTCATGCGTTTCTGGACCACTTTATTTCAGGGGAGGTTTCTTCTCCCCATTGTGTGCTTATATTTCCGTAGGGTTCTCTTTTTCCCTCATTTATAGACTCAGGACACGAATCCTTTATATTTTCCTTACAATGCAAATATATATTTTCTCCTGCCATGTCATTTGTCTTTGAACTTTATGATGTCTTTTCCCCCCTCTTTCATTTTCTAAGTACCCGAAGTGTTCCTTTCTGCTTTCCTGGTGCCCTGCACCTCCTTAAATCATACCCGCCAGGGTACCCCAGAGCTCGTTGGCATGAGAGCCCAGCCTGACCAGGCTTACTGTCACAGAGGCTAAGTTATGTCAGGCAGGAGCGCTGGGGCCCCAGGCCTCTGGCTACACCCAGAACAGCCGCTCCTTCCTTCTGAAGCCTTCCCCAGGATTGCACATGGGCTCTGGACCCCATGACCCATCACTGCCCTGGCAGGGAAAGCAGGGGCCTTGAGACAGGACTGCTCTGCACCCTCTAATCGGGATCCTGCTGGGAAAAGGGAGAGCAGGGCAGCACCGGCTCCAAGGCACTCAGGAGACATTTGTTAACGGACTTTTCTAGAAGGGATAGGCTCCGGCTCCAGTGGACGGACCAACTGGCCACAGCACAAGTCCAGTGGAGACACCAAGGTGATCTCCTGGGTCTCTGGAGGGTGCCTCCGGAAAATGGGTCAGCAGAGCTGACCTCTGGAACACAGCCTCCCCCCTTGAGGCTGGCCCCTGGGTCGTAATGACCACAGCCCTTTCTTTTGTTAAATGTTCGGGTTTTTTCCTGATACACCTATTCTACACACACCGTTCTAGTACTGTATACAACGTACACAAATTGCAACCGTCACAAAAGTGAACCACTTGGAAAGTGCCAGGTGCTTGGAGGCCACCGCAGGCCTCCCATCTGTCCAGAGCCACTCAGAGTTTCCAGCTCTTTCTGAGGCTCTTTCCCCAGCAATTCTGAACACGCATCATCTACATGATCTCGATTCTCAGATGTCAGTTACCATTATATAGAACACTTCCTAACAACCGAAAAGTCTCACGCTTGTCTGTGGTCAGGCTTCCTTTCTCTGGTCCTATTGTTGTGAGATTCCCCCCCTCCTTTTTTTTTTTTTTAGGTTTATTTATTTATTTTGAGAGAGACAGAGAGAGAAAGAATGAATCCCAAGCAGGCTCCAGGTTGTCAGTGCGGAGCCCGATGCAGGGCTCCATGCCGCAACCGAGACTGAGCTGGAGGCTCGTCTGACGGAGCCACCCAGGCGACCCCCTGAAAACCTCCCTTATCATGAAATAGGCATAGAGCCGAGTGTGTGTGAGACGAACGTACAGCTGAATAAAGGGTTATAAAGGAAGCGCCCACAACCACCACACAGACTTGGGGAGTGTTTCCAGAGCCCAGAAGCTGCCCCCATCCCGGGGCCCTTCCTTGTCTCAGCCNCCCCACAAGTGCTTTGCCCACACATTCCACCTGCCGCCAGAGCTCCCTGGCCTCCAGGCTCCTTATTCATGTTGGTTCATGGTGGGAATTCCTTCTCTGCTCCCCCCGACTCCCCCACCAGCACTGCTGCCTGGGGCAGGGGATTAAATGCTTCAAACTTCAGTGTCTTCCCTATAAAGTGAGTTATCAGGAGGACTGAAGGTGTTAGTGTCCGGGAAGGGTCTGGCCCAGTTTCCGGCGTTTACTAAGCAGGACACGAATGTTGGCTTCTAGTCCCAAAACTTCCAACCTCCCTGACTTGGCTGCTCCGATCCCCAGTGCATGGTGTGCTTTTTCCTTCCTTCCTTCCCCGTCACGGTCCAGTACAAAGGCCTCAGCTTTCTGACACCCTCTGTCCAGTGACTTGTTCCTCTGACATTCTTTTCTCACCCTGCACTTCTCTACATTCGGAAAGGCAAATCAAATCTCTGTCACATATTGGGCAACTACCCCGTGTGAGCTCTTTCTACATATGGTCTGTCATTCTTGCACTAGCCAGAAGTAGATTACAGCTCTGTTTTAGAGATGAGCCATTTGAGGCTCATAGAGTTAAGGGATTTTGCCCAAGGTCATGAAGTTGGGAAGCGCTGGAGCTGGGAATCAAATCAAGGAGAGAGGATCCAGCCAGCACTGCTCATAGCCCGCATGGCAGCGCTGACCAAGGATCTGGAGAGCTTTGGAAGTGAGTCCGAGCTCTGCCAGGAGGTCAGGCACTGGGCCACATCCCTGAGTACACGTCACTCTGTGTCCCAAACCTTCCCTAGGCCTGGGCTTCTCCCAAGGCAGGTACATCCATCTGACGCAGGAGCATAGCGAGGAGAGAGGGCATATGCAGGAAGCTAATGTTGGCTGGGCACCTTAGGTGGGCTGGACCATATGGGAGGTGCTTTGCAAACATTTATTTGTTTTTCACAACTTTGTGAGATAGGCAGTTTGAACCTCCATCTTGTTTAAAAGAGGCTCAGAGAGGTTAAGTAACATGCCTAAGGTTACACGGCATTGGGTTTCATTCCAGACCTATCTGGCTTAAGTCCAGGCTTTCTTTCTACAATTAATTGTTTGCCCTAAAGCGGGAAGTCTTCTGCGCTCAGCTGTGGATGGTCCTGAGGGAATGACTAAGGTAAGACCCCTACTAGAAGCCTCCATCCCTGATTCACAGAAACAGACAATTCAGAGATTTATTTCACTGATTCTCTAGATCAATGTGGGGACTACTGTCATCTTAACAATATTAAGCTTTTCTTTTCTTTTTATTTCTTTAATTTTAAGTAATCTCTACACCCAATGTGGGGCTCAAACTTATAACCCCAAGATCAAAGGTCACTCACTCTACTGACTGAGCCAGCTAGGCACCCAAGCCTTTCAATCCATGAGCATAGGATGTCTTTTCTTTTCCTTTCTTTTCTTTTCCATTCTTCTTTTCTTTTCTTCCTTTCTTTTCTTTTCTCTTAAAAAAAAACCATTCTTTTATTTTAGAGAGAGAGAAAGCTTGGGCAGGGCAGAGGGGCAGAGGGAGAGAGAGAGAAAATCCTAAGCTGGCTCCATGCTCAGCACAGAGCCTGACGCAGGGCTTGATCCCACGACCCTGGGATCATGACCTGCACTAAAATCAAGAGTTGGACGCTCAGTCAACTGAGCCACCCAAGTGCCCCGGGATGTCTCTTCATTTATTCATATCTTTTAAAAATTTCTTTCAGCAATATTTTGTAGTTTTCAGAGTATAAGACCTAACATTGGCTCTATTAAATTTATTTCTGAGTCTTTTATTCTTTTTGATGCTATTGTAAATGAAATTGTTCTCTTAATTTCATTTTGGATTGTTCGTTGCTAGTATATGGAAACTAAGTGGATTTTGGGGTATTGATTTGGTGTCCTGCAAACTTGCTGAATTGTTTGCCAGTTCGAATAGCTTCTTAGTGGCTTCTTCAGGATTTCCTTTCTCTTTTTTAAAATATAAGCATTAAAAAAAATTTATTTTTGAGAAAGAGAGAAAGAAAGAGACGGCACATGCATGAGTGGAGGAGGGGAAGAGAAAGAGGGAGACAGAGAAAATCCCAAGCAGGCTCTGCACTGATAGTGCAATGTGGGTCCTGAACCCACGAACCACGAGATCATGACCTGAGCTGAAGTCGGACACTCAACCGACCGAGCCACCCAGGCGCCCTAGGATTTTCTATCTACGAGATCATGTCTTCTGCAGACAGAGGGCGTGGTATGTCTTCCTTCCACGTGTCTCCTTGTCTGGCCACCCGGCTGGAGCCTCTAGCACAAGGTTGAAAGGAAGTCGTGGCGGCCGCCATCCCTGTCTTGTTCGTGATCTCAGTGGGAAAGCCTTTAGTCTTTCACCAGAGAGCATGATGTCCATCATGAGTTTTTCACAGAAATCTTTTATCAGGGTAAGGAAGTTCCCCTCTATCCCTTGTTTGTTGAGTGTTTTTATCGTAAGAGGTTTTAAGATACAGTATGATGATAAGAATGTTCCAGCAATGGCAAGAGGACCACCTCCTGCTCAGGTTTGTTTGCTGGAACTCCGTGCTGCTTTCCCTCATTCTTTGCATCCTCCCCAGGGAGGGGAGCTCTCTGGGTCCTCAGATTCCCACCCAAGTCTCAGGATGGGGCGCTCTGTTTCCAGGAAGGTACCGCCTACCAAAACAGAAAATATCGGGGCTCGGAGGCTCTCCAGGCCCAGACAGGGCCCTCCGCCTCCTGCCTTGTGATTGGACACAAGCTGAAACCCCGTTCTCTCTCTTCCCTCGTCCCCAGGAGAGGCCTCATTCTTCTGGGGCGACTCATGCTCCCCACCCACTCAGCTGTCACGCCTGGGCTCCCGGGCCCTAATGAAGATAATGAGACCAAGGAGGTATTTACGGCGCGTCTTCCTGGAGGAACCTCACAGCTTCCCAGCCATGACCTCAGTGCTCACGGGAACGGCCTCGGGTGCACCAGGCAGGTACGGACTCGCAGGAGGAGGAAACTGAGGCCCGGGAGGGAGAGGGTTCACCCGAAGATGCTGCCCTGAGGGCCAGTGGGTTTCTGGAAATAGAAGCCTCCCTCCTCCCCCTGCACCAAACCTAGAGAAATCGGGGCAGTTAGAATGCAAGGGCTCAGTGTGGCCTGTCTGTTCCTGGTGTGGATCTGGGTGCATCTGGCCTCCACCTCCCCCCACCCACACACCCAACTCTGTCTTCAGACACATCCACGGAGCCTCTCGGGGTGAGGCCGCTGCGGCACATCAGCACCTGCCTTGCCAGGCACCATCGGGGAAACCAAGGCCAAGGCTTTGCCCTCACCCTCGGGGAGTCCAGAGAGGGGACGGAGTGGGTAGATGGGCTGTGCCCCGGGCTAATGGGAACCCCTGAACTGAAGCCCTGCGGGGCCTTGATCTGGGGTTTGGAGGACAGCAGGCATTCTGTGCCCCTGAACTCCTGGTGCCCATGGAGGCCAGAAGCAGCCTTTGGCCAGCGCTGCTGCTCCCCCACCCATGCCCATGGCCCTGTTCAGGGTTTGGGGACAGGCGCAGACATTCCATCTTTGTTTCCAGGGCCACCATCCACGCAGCTCTGGGTGGCCTTGCAGTGGAGGGCTGGCAGCCCCTGGGAACCCCTGATCTCACCAGCCTCTCTCTGGGCCTCTGAGCCCTGGGCAGACCCCGCCCCTCACACCCTGCACAGATCAACAGCCCAGGTCCCCGGGGACCTGCTGGCTGGGCCAGCTCTGGTGCAGTGACACCTCTCCCTCCTTGGGACCCTGACTTGGCCCATCGTCACTCCTTACCAGCGACCACCTCGGGCTGGCTTCCTGCTGCCTGGACCCTGGTGAGAATGATTTCGATCTGCTGAGCCCCCACCACGCTCTACCTGCCTTATCACAATTAACCCCTGCAGAAGTCTTCTGAGGTGGACGCTTTCATTAAAGCCGTGTCACAGATGGGAGAGTGAGATCTAGGGAGGGCACGTCCAAGGTCACAGACCTGGTAAATGACAGAGCAGGAAACTGCTCCCTCAGCACGGGGTTGCCGAGTTCTAGGGCCCCGCTGGCACCCTCCCTCGCCCTCGTGCTTCCTGGCCCAGCTGTGGGGGGGGGGGGGGGCTGGGGTGGCGGCTGGCATGGCCACTTTTGTGGCCCTGTCATCCCATCCTTCTCCTTACTCTTCAGGTCATAGGGCTGGGGCTCAGCTCTGGCCATGGGAAGTGGGAGCTCAGTGGGAAGGAAACCGTACCTGCCAAGGAGCTGGTGTTCTGGGTGCAAATTGGAGAAGCCAGCCCCAGGGGTGGGGTCCTTGGGAAGGGACCACTGCAGGGACACACAGTGCCGCACCTGGCATCAGGCACCTGCCTCAGGGAGCAGAGGCCCAGGGCACAGCAGGGCAAGTGAGCCAGGAGCCCTGGGCAGAGGCGGGGGCATCTGCTGCTGAGCTGTTGTGGGCTGGGTGACCTTGGACAAGCCCTTCCCTCTCAGGGCCACAGCCACAGCTGCGAAGTATGAGCTTCTCTTGAGTTCACCCAGCCAAGGTCCCCCCGACTCAGCCTCCTGGGACGTCCCTGGGTCCCACGACATGAGCCTACATCTTGGCTGCAGGTGTGTGCGTGTGTGTGAACACGTGTGATGAGAG
Source organism: Crocuta crocuta (assembly GCF_008692635.1). Lineage (NCBI taxonomy): Eukaryota > Metazoa > Chordata > Mammalia > Carnivora > Hyaenidae > Crocuta > Crocuta crocuta. The sequence continues at coordinate 16,132,881 of NW_027532203.1, read as the reverse complement.
AGAGAATGTATGTATGTGGGTGTGGAGCTTGGGAGTGAGTAAAGATAGCTGTCCTCAGTAGTCCCCAAAGCAACCACTGTGCCCTTCCTGTAACTGCTAAGGGTGACAAAGCTGGTCCCCAGCCAGCATGAGGGAGGGACCAGCATGCTGTGTCCCCCATATGAGGGGGCGCGTCAGACAGGAGGGTGGGCAGGGCCCACGAAGCTGCTCTCTGGCTCCAACTCTTCATCCCCGGCCCCTCCAGCAACCCTCCCCCCCCCC
>NW_027532203.1:16111166-16132615 GCF_008692635.1 Crocuta crocuta | reverse complement strand
GATCGGTGCCTCGAAGAGGAGCATGGGAAAGCCACTCCTGACACCCTGTGCCTCCTCTACCCTCAGCCATAGCCACAGATTGTCCCAGCTCCAAACACAGGGCCTCTGGGGGTGACTTGCTGTGGTTTGGCTCGAAGTCTGATGACCCGCAGGTCCCCGGATGACACCCCCCCCTCCCCTTGGTCCTGGGCAGCTCTGCCTCCAAACCCCCGGAATTTCTAGGGCCCAGCTGCTTTGGAGTCATCTTCCTGCCCCTGGGGAGATGGCTTCGGAAGCCCGGGTCCCGGCCTGTCCTTATTCCAGACCTTCCAGGGGTTTCTCCACATGTGCACAGATGCTCCGTCCCCACCGCAGACTCACAGGTCTGCAGTCTCTTCATCTTCTCCGCTCGCCCCTGACCACCGGCCGCCCTCACTGTCAGCTGCTCCTGTCCTAGGCCAGCCACGTGGGGCCGAGTCCCACCACTTCTGAAAGAAGGGCCACAGCTCTGGGGGGAAGAGGGGCCGGAGGCCGGAGGGCTGGATCAAGCCCCTGCGGGCCCCCTGTGACCCTCTCGAAGCCTTGGTTTCCCCTTGGGGAACGAGCCAGCCTGTCCGTGTCAGGGCTGGGGGAGCGGCGCTGTGCCGAGGAGCTCGGTGCTCAGGCCACGCGGTTCCCGCCCTTCCCTGCTCTCCACGCTCGGCTGTCAGCGCCCAGCTGTACCTGCCTTCGCGAGGCCCCTGCAGCCCTGGGGACGGGCCTCTGAGAGGGCCACGCACCCTCACCTGTGCAGAAACACGCCTCTGCTCAGACCCCTCGAGGGTGGATTTGTCACCTATACCAGTCTAGCACCACCACCGGTCAGACCTTGACTTCCTTCCACNGCTCCTTCCTCTCATCCCCTCCTGGGGGCCCTCCAGGCTCCTGGCTTCTCTTTCGAGTGGAGGGGACAGAAAGACAGAAGGGACTTGGAGACCAGAAGGAGATGCAGCAACAGGGCCCCTCCCACCCGCTCCAGGCTCCCGGTCAAGGCGAGTAAGCTCCCGGAAACATGAGCTCAGCTGCCCCAGCGCAGGGAGGGGTGGGGACTGTGGTGGACGCGACCCATGACCTCACCTCTTCTGGCTCCAGGCAGCAGCCCTGCCCACCTCTGGAGAATTCCATGACTCAGGTGAGAGGGGTGGGGCCTTACCAACGTCTCGGAGCCAAGGTCACGCCGCCCTGCCACCCTACTATCCCTGTTGTGTCTGTAGGAGGTACATAACAGGACCAGAGGACATTGCTTTCCCCACCTGGCCGGGGAGCAGCCTCCCCTGCTGAGTCAGGGAGACAAAAAGGGGAAGCCACGAGGGGCCCAGAGGGGCATTCTGGCGGTTTGGGGGGACTGCGGAGTTGGAAGTCACAAGCTCTGACCTGACTCAACCTGCAGGATGGGGGAGTCTAGGGAGCAGCTCAGGAAGGCAGGGGGTGGGGAGCAGGGCCTGGGCCTCTAGGGCCCTGGGCCCTGAGACTTAGGGCAGGGCAGTCAAGGAAGTTTGCATGGGTTGTGCACTGCTTAACTCCAGGGGGCGCCCCACACATAGACTATGATAAGATGGTAGGCAAGTGCGAGGTAATGGCTCCATTCTCCCTCTCTCTCTCTCTCTCTTTCACACACAGACACACACACACACACACTTCATCCACATGGCATCTGGAGAGCGACTTCACATCAATGTCTTTGTGTGCCCTCTGTCCTGTTGAAAGATGGCCGCAGCACAGGAAGGGTGTCACTGGGGCACGGGCGCTATTAGAGGACTAGGTGTAGAATGGAAGAACCAAATTGCTTTTCTTCTGAAACTGCTTTTTTTTGGCCTGCTTCAGGATCCCAGAGTCAAAATTACCGCCCCCACCGTATCTGGGACCGACTGGGGCCAGGCCCGCGGCCCTCCTCTGGCCCAGAAGCTGCTTGCATTCCAGGACTTGTCTCTTGCTTTGTGCTGGCAGGGCCCTTCCTCATGGGGTCCCGCACCCAGACTTTGAGGCACAGCTAGAATGTGACCTTGCAGGGACTGTGGACCCCTTAGAGGCTGAGGGCCAGGGAGGAGGTGGCCGTCAGAGGACCAGGGGAGACAAGAGCCCTGGCGGGGGACCTGATGTGGGGAGTGACCTTGGCAGCTCGGAGAGGCAGCAAGGAGGCCACCGTGGCTGGCACTGTGTCTGAGGGCAGTTCCAGGGAGAAGGGTCCTGCTTCTCAGGGCAGAGCTGGAGGCCAGTAGGGCCCTGTCCCGGGTGTGAGTGTGTCCAGGTGAGCGTTGGTGCAAGCACGCGCGTGTGTGTGTGTGTGTGTGTGTGTGTGTGTGTAGGAGCAGGGGCATTGCCTGGGGCGCCCAACAGCGGAGGGAAGCAAGGGGTGGGAGTTAAAAATGGACGGGCTGAAGCGGGACCATGCTGGGAGCAAAGTCACGGATGGTGTCTGTGCTACGGGCTGAGCTGTGTCCCCCCAAAATCCGGTTGTGAAGGCCCCGACCCCCAGTGCCTCAGGATGCGGCCGCATAGACCCTTGAACAAGGCAGGGGTTAGGGGCACTGACCCCCCCTGCAGTTGAAGACCTGCATGTAACTTTGGACTCCCTCAAGACTTAACTACTTTACAGCCTACTGTTGACTGGAAACCTTCCTGACAACACAAACAGTTGACTAATACATAGTTTATATGTTATATATATATATTTTTTTTTAATTCAAATTTTTCTTTGAGAGAGAGCATGTGCTCATGAGTAGGGGAGGGTCAGAGAGAGAGAGAATCCCAAGCAGACTCCACGCTGTCCGTGCAGAGTCCGACGTGGGACCGAACCCATGTACTGTGAGATCATGACAGAAGAAATCAAGAGTCCGACACTTAACCGAATGAGCCACCCAGGTGCCCCTGTATGTTATATGCATTGTATACTGTATTCTAACAATGAAATAAGCTGGAGGAAAGAAAATGTTAAGAAAATCATAAGGAAGGGACGCTTGGGTGACTCAGTTGGTTAAGTGTCCGGCTTCGGCTCAGGTCACGATCCTGCAGTTTGTTGAGCCCCGAGTTGGGCTCTGTGCTGACAGCTCAGAGCCTGGAGCCTGTCTTCGGATTCTGTGTCTCCCTGTCCTGCTCACGCTGTCTCTCTCTCTCTCAAAAATAAAAATAAAACATAAAAACAAAGAAAAGAAAATCATGAGGAAGAGAAAATACATTTACAGACTACACCACAAAACTCTGTGTGTCAGTAGACCCTGGAGGTTCAAACCTGTGTTAACAGCTAGGGTCCACTGTATTTGGAGATACGGTCTTTGAAGAGGTAATGGGGGTAAAATCAGGGCGGCCCCAAAGCCAATATGATTGGTGTCCTAATCAAGAAGAGTTTAGGACAGACACGAGCACACGGTGGGGGGAGGGGGGAACGTGTGAGGACACAGCGAGAAGGCCGCCATCTGCAAGCCAAAGAGAGAGGCCTCAGGAGAAACCGGTCCTGTGAACGCCTTGATCTTGGCCTTCCAGCTTCCAGAACTATGAGAAACGTCAACGTCTGTGGTTTAAGCCCCCTTGTCTGTGGTATTTATTACGGAAGCCCGAGCAGACCAAGAATACATCTGGGTTCAGCGTGGAGACAGGAGAAGGGCACAGAAGTGTCAGGGGCTGAAAGGCAGTGATTTCAAATGAGGCTGTGCTACTCTCCCCCCCCGCCCCCCCCCTCCAGNAATTCCTGAGGCCTCAGTTCTTTGGTAGCACACAGTGAACCTGGAAGTGAAGCCGGTGGCCCTTTAGGAAACACCCCCACCCCACCCATTTCCCAGGACACTGTAGCGGCAATAGCCACCCAAGGGGCCCAAATGTGTGTGTGCATGCGCATGCACACACATGCACGTGCACACACACACACCAATATGTCACCTATTAAAATTCCAGTTTTACAAACTTGTTTAAAAATTGCCCAAAGGACATGGAAAATAGCCCTGCTTTGAAGATGTGTGTAGTTTGGAATGGCTGCCTCAGCTGACATCTGGCTTCCTGGTCTCTGGACCCAAGGGGGAGGCTGAGTCTGGGCTTCCCGCTCTCTGGAGGGGGGTGGGGGGCTGGTCTAAAGGTGCTTGCACCCACCCCGATTCCCCTTGCCCCGCCAGCACCTGTTCTGGCTGGGGGCCTGCACTGGTGTGGGGCTGGGGGGTGCACATGGGACTTTGCCCCGGGTCTGGGATGGCCGAGTGTGGGGAGGGGAGGGAGACTGGGGGAAATGTCCCTGCGTGGGCCTCTCCTTCCAGGCTGTCCACCCTGGGTACTCAGGAGCACTGCTGGTTGGCCGGCTTTGGCACAGAAACGCCTTTCCCAGCGGGGAGCAGCCCCTCAGGCTTCTGCAGGCCCAGCCCCCTGAGCTCCCTTGCCCAATCGCCCCTGCCAGCAATGCCCTCCCCGGCGGCGCCCTCCTGAGGCCAGTTCTCCCCAGTCTCTTTGGGGCAGCAGAGGGGCAGGGAGCCGACACAGGAGCAGAGTCAAGAATGCGAGTTCTGCTCGTTCTCTGGGCCTCAGTCTCCTGTCTGTCTAATGGGCATGACCTCCAGCTGCTCGGAGGGACCAAGGACCAGGGCAGTCCAGATGGCAGTTTGGACCACCCGAGACTGAGAGGAAGATGCCATTTGGCAGGTGCACTGCCCCCTGGAAGACCTGGGGCGGCAGGGCCGTGGTGAAGGGAGCCCAGGGAGGGCAGCGGCTGGTCCGGTCTGGAATGGAGGGGGCTGCATTGAAATGGGGTCGGTTGGCCGAGACCTCATCAGAGACAGCCAGGACCCATGCTCTGCCCTGGCCACGTGCAGAACTTTACCCCCTCTACCCCCACCCATGAGATGGCCCCTGAGCAGGCCCACCGTGCCAGGCTCTGGGCAGAGCTTTCTGGGGCCTAGCGGGGTCCCCTGCTGCCTCCCCCGTCTCTTCAATTCCAGGGATACTCCCTCTACATTGCTGTCATCCACGTGAATTGAGGTCAGAGCCAGCACGGCTGGCAAGCTGCTGGAGGCCACCGCCACCACTAAGCCGCCTACCGTGTTTTAAGCCCCCGCCGTCCGGGCGCTTCTTGGGTCTCATCTCCAACGTTCTTGCAGCCCTGCTCCCCACAGGCTGGTCATCCCATCCCATTCCAGGCCGGGGACCGAGGCCCGGGGACCGAGGCCCGGTGGGGAGGTCTGGAGACAGCCGCACGCTGCAGAGATGCACACCAGGCAGCCGGGCGGCTGCTGTGTGGCCGGGTTCTCTCTCCAGTAGGGCCGGGGACCACAGTGATCCCTGCCTCACACAGCGGCCGTCGTGGGGGCTGTGTGTGTGTGTCAGCCTCTGCCTGTGGGCTCCGTGCGCCCCATCCCTGCCGGGCACTCTTTGTCCCAGGTGCGTTGAATCACTTCTGCTGCTCCGTGTTCACCGGGGCCTTGAGATGCCAGCAGGGCCGGGCATGGTGCCGGCGCTCCGCTGCTGTCACCTGGAAGAGCTTCAGCGTCTAGCGGAATAGGGGCCCTGACAGCGGCCCCAGGGGGACCAGAAGGGGGCAGTGTCATCTATCCAGCTGGGGTTGGGCTGCCTGATCCAAACGACTTCTGAGCCTGGCCTTGAAGGGAGTCAGGGAGACAAGCAGGGGAAGGGTAGGCTGGGCAGAGAGTGGGGGCAGAAGAGACAAAGTGATGGGTAAGGGGTGGCTCTGGGGATCAAAGCTACGGCCGTCCGAGGGGCATCTCTAGGTGAGGCCCTGGCCCCCTGTGGAAACAAAGCCAAGTGCAGTCCAGGGCTCCTGCGGGACCATCAGCCCTAAGTCCCCCCATGGCCTGGGGTGGGTGCAGTGCCGAGGCCAGCAGGGTGAGGCTAGGAGCCTGTGAGGCTCTGGGGGCCAAGCTGGGAGCCTGGAGACCCTCCCAGGCTGTGGGCTCCTTGACGTTATTCCCTAGAAAGTTCTGGAGTTCCCCAGCCAGGCCGGGTGGGCCCCCTCAGGAGCTAGGCTGGGGAGGGGGTGCTATGGCAAGGACAGATGTTTCCAGTTTGAGGGCTGGGGTTGTCATAAATTGTTCATTCCCCACCAAGTCCTGTTTCCTATTAAACGGATTCTGCGAGACGGGAGGCCGCCATTTGTTCACGCGGCCTGCGTGTGGGAGCCCTGCTGAGGGTGGGGCTGCAGATGCTGGGGGTGCCACCTGCACCCCTCCTGTTCTTCCACAGGCCCTTGTCCTGGGCATGGTCCCTGGGTCCCTGAGCAGCGTCATGCATCTGTAGGGTCTGAGAGTTGGGACTCAGGAGCCCTGGCTGGGGGTTCTCAGGAGGAACCTGGCTCTGGCCTCCCCCTCGGCCCTGATCATAGCTTACACGTCAGTTACCTGTCCCTCCTGCTTCCCACTTCCTACTTCCTAAAGGAGCCTGATTTATAGTCTGGTATCCATCCTTCTCCACACAGCTGGTCCAGCCTGGCTCCAGATCCTGATTAGTTTGCTCTGGTGGTGGGTCCCTCTCCTTGCCAGTGATGGGTTAGGGATGGGTATAGGAAGCAGGCCCGGGCATGGAAATGTTAGGGGACTTCTGGGAGAGGAGCCCCACACCCAAGCTGTGCCCTAGATGAGATCATGCCCGGATGCAACATCAGGAACTGGGCAGCTCCTTTGTGAGTATGAGGGGAGCCAGCCAGCGGGTGCCAGAGCTACAGACAGGCAGAGCTGGTGTCCTTAATATGGGCTGGGTTGGTGCATTCACTTTCTCTGGGACTTCCTATCTCGTTGCAATAGTACTAGCTATTATTTATTAGTGCGCACCATCTTTTAGAAACTGTGCTAAATGCTGGCATTATTCAGCAAATATTTCTTGAGACTCAGGTGCTGGTTTAGGTGTGGGATGCAGACACGCAGAAATCAGATCCAAATCCCTGTCTTTAGAAAATTTACATTCTCCATGCTTTACATTTATATCACATTTTCCAAGTATTATCTCACTTAAGATGCAAATAGCATGGGGTAAAATGACAGGAGCCACAGTTTGGCTCATTCAGCATACTCCAGCCCACGTGGAAAGCTAAAGGCTTCGCTGTCTCCGTTCCCCTTGTGGCTGGCGTTCTGTGTGCCGCTGGCTTTCCCCAGGGAGAGCCAATCAATCGGCTGATGGGTGGGAGTGAGCATGGAGGGGGATGGCAGGTGCCTGGGCATTAGGGCAAGGTGGTGGCACTTGCCTCCTCCGGGGCATCTGTGGGCAAAGTTAGTGACTGGTCTCTAGCTGCGTGGAAGGGTGCAGAGTGCTGGGTGGGGCAGTAGCGAAGCTGCCTTAGCTGGATAACCAGCAATTGGATAGTTCTCCTGGTTGTACAGTATCAAAGTTTCGTTTCCAGGTCTACCCAAGAATTTGGTAGCTACCTAATGCCCAGAAATAAGTCCTTTTCTTCCTAAATTAGCTCAAGGTCGATTATATACATGATTGCTGCAAATAACATGATGTAAAATGTGCCACTGACTTAGAGGAGGTGGCTGGGTGGTAGATGGTGAGAATCGACTTGCAGTGGCCGAGAAGCCAGAGTCCCTCGTTTGAACACAGCGGGAAAATACTAGGCCAAATCGGTTCCTCCCGTGCTTTGGAAGGAAGCCCGGGATCAGATGTCAAGCCGAGTGCAGGAACAGCTGGGGCTTTCAGCTTATCTTCTTTGAGGAGGGTGGATGGTGCTCTCTGTGTGGGGAAAAAGACTGGGTGTTGGATGGGTAAAGGGAGGAATTAGGTGGAATCATTCACCTACATTGCAGCTGCAGTAGCAATGTTGAGCCTTCTGATCCATGAATCTAATACTCTCTGCTTATTTTGATTTTTAATTTCACTCCCCCCTCCCGCCTTTTTTAGATTGGTCTCTGAGTACCTAATGGGTTTTTGTTTTTAATTTTTATTTTTTTTCTAATAGATTTTCAAAATGGTATTGTAGATGGTGCATTAACCATTTTTTGTTGGGATATAGAAATGCAAGTGATTTTTCTTATATGATCTGGTATCCAGAAACCTTGCTAAGTCTGCCAGTTCATTGGTAGATTCTTTTAGATTATCTCTATACTTAATCATGTCTTCTGCAAATAATGACAGTTTATTTTCTTCCCACCCAACTGAATCTTTTTTTACATATTTTTTTAATGTTTACTCATTTTTGAGAGACAGAGAGACAGAATGCAAGCAGAGTGGGGCAGAGAGAGAGGGAAATGGTCTCCTGGCTCTGAGCTGTCAGAACAGAGCCCGATGCGGGGCTTGAACTCGCAAGCCATGAGATCATGACCTGAGCCAGAGTCGGATCCTTAACCAACTGAACCACCCAGGCACCCTCCCCCCGCTTTTTTTTTTTTTTTTTTTTAGAAAAACATTGCTGCACTGGGCTAAGACCTTAGGTACTAGTTTCCTCCAACATACAATGAAGTTGAAAGAATTTTACAGTGGATACCCACACACAATCTACCATTTACATTCTACCATTCTACGTCTACCATTTAGATTCTACCACTCTAGATTTTACCAAGTTTACCATACTTATTCTACCATCCATCTATCCATCCATCAAGCCATCCTTTTTCTGTTTTTTGTTTCTTTTTGTTTTTTGTTTTGTTTTATGATGCACTTCAAAGCAGTTTCAGGCATCAGTACTCCCCCTAAATACTATGCCATGCATATCATCACCTAGTACCATTTTGAATAGAAGATGTGTTCAGGGACATCTTTTTCTTGCTCCCAATCTTAGAAGGAAAGTTTTTGATATATTTAAAAAAATTTTTTTTAAATTTATTTTTGAGAGAGAGAGAGAGAGAGAGAGAAGCAGTGTGAGCAGGGGAGGGTCAGAAAGAGGGAGACACAGAATTCAAAGATAGGCTCCAGGCTCTGAGCTCTCAGCACAGAGCCCGATGCAGGGCTCAAACCCATGAACCATGAGATCATGACCTGAGCCGAAGTTGGATGCTCAACCAACTGAGCCACCCAGATGCCCCAAGTTTTTGATATTTTAAGTAGGATGTGTTCACTCTAGGTTTTTTGTGGATGTCTTTATCAGACTGACATTTCCTTATCTTTCTAGATTGCTAAACATTTATATCACCCAATGATTGTTGAATTTCATAAAAAGTTTTGTTCACATCTATTATCACTGACTTCTTCCCCTTAGTTCTATTAATGCGAATGGCTCTGATTTTTTAATGATGATACAATTTAATCATGATGTATTTTTACACATTGTTTTTTATTCCTGCTGGTTTCTGTTTTCTAACATTTTGCCTAGACTGTTTGCATCTACAATGATGAGAGATACTGGCAATTTTAATTTTCTATACTGTTCTTGTTAGATTTTTGATATATAAGGATATACTGGTCTCTTAAGACAAATTTGGAAGGTTTTCTATTATCTAGAAAAGTCTGTGTAAGATTGGCATTATTTTTCTCTAGATGTTGGTCGAATTCACGGGTAATGCTATTTGGGCCTAAAGACTGCCTTGTGAGATTTTAAATTATGAATTCAATGTAGGCAATAAATGTAGGATGATTCCAATTGTCAAGATTTTCTGATGTCAGTTTCAAAAAGCCACCTCTTAAAAATTTGTTCATTTTACCCAAAGTTGAAAAACGTCTTTATTGAGGCATAATTGACATTATGAAAACTGCACATAGGTAGAGTGTACAATTTGATTGGTTTTGGTATATGCATATACTCCTGAAGCATCACTACAATCAAGACTGTTCCATCTATGGGGAGCCTGGATGGCTCAGTAGGTAGAGCATGAGACTCTTGATCTCGGGGTTGTGGGCTCAAGCTCCATATTAGGTGTAGAGATTACTCTGAAGAAAAGATTGTTCCATCTAAATTCAAAAATTATTAGTATGATTAAGGTCCTCTTCAATATTTTTAATGTCTGTCTGATTTGAAGTAATTTGTCCATCTTCACTTCTGATACTGACCATTCCTCTGTCCCCTATGCACCCCCTTCCTTCCTTCTTGTCCAGTCTTGTTACAGTTATCAAACTCATAGTCCTTTAGAAAGCCAATTTTTGATTTTTTTGATTCCCTTTATTCCCCGTATTGTATATTTGTGTTCTATATTTTGGCTTTTGTTTTTGGGTTTCACTTTTTTTTAAAAGTTTTGAGGTCACTGTTTTTCAGCCTTTTTTCTGTAACATATGCATTTAAAGATATAAATTTATAAGCATAGTTTTAGTTGCAACTCAAGTTTTTTTGTTCATAGGGTTTTTTTAAAGTGTTTTTTTTTTAATGTTTTTTATTTATTTCTAGGAGAGAGAGAGAGACAGCGCGAACAGGGGAGGGTCAGAGAAAGAGGGAGTCACAGACTCTGAAATAGGCTCCAGGCTCTGAGCTGGCAGTCAGCACAGAGCCCGACGCGGGGCCCGAACCCACGAACCGCGAGATCATGACCTAAGCGAAAGTCGGACGCTTAACCGACTAAGCCACCCAGGTGCCCCTTTTTAAAAGTATTTTTAATGTATATTTATTTTTGAGAGAGAGTGAGCAGGGGAGGGATAGAGAGAGGAGGACAGAGGATCTGAAGTGGGCTTTGTGCTGACCGCAGAGAGCCCAATGCAGGGTTTGAACTCACGAACCATGAGATCATGACCTGTGCTGAAGTTGGCCCCTTAACCGACTGAACCATCTAGGCGCCCCTGTCCATAGGTTTTGATATATAGTAATTTTATTACTCAGTTCAAAATATTTTAGGGGCACCTGGGTGGTTCGGTCATTTAAGCTTCCACTTCTGGATTTCGGTTCAGGTCATGATCTCCCAGTTTGTGAGACTAGAGCCCCGAGTAGGGCTCTGCGATGACAGCTAGGGGTCTGCTTGGGATCCTCTGTCTCTCTCTGCCCCTCCCCTGCTCATGCATGTACACACACACACACACACTCTCTCTCTCTCTTAAAAATAAACAAACTTTAAAAAAAGACAAAATATTTCAAATTTCCTTTATGATTTCTTCCTTGGCAGATGGGTTATTTTATATTTTACTTATTTTATTTATTTTTTTAATTTTTAAATGTTTGAGAGAGAGACACACACACACACAGCATGAGCAGGGGAGGGTCAGAGAGAGAGGGAGATACAGAATCCAAAACAGTCTCCAGGCTCTAAGCTAGCTGTCAGCACACAGAGCCTGATGTGGGGCTTGAACCCATGAACCTTGAGATCATGACCTGAGCTGAAGACGGACGCTTAACCGACTGAGCCACTCAGGCACCCCCAGATGGGTTACTTTAGAAATCTGTTCAACTTCCGAATATATGAGGGTCATCAAATTATTTTATTTTTTTCCTAATTGATTTCCAGCTTAATTGCATTGTGGTTGGAGAACATATTTCATTTGAATTAATTCCTTGAAGGTTTGTTGAGACTTGTTTTACAGTTACGGCATACAGGCTAAGTTTGGACTCTGTGCCACTGCGTTTGAAAAGTATGCTGTTGAGTGGAGTGTTCTACACGTATCCATTTGGCAAGTTTGCTAATTGCATTGCTTAAATTTTGTATAACTTGATTTTTATATGCTTGTTTTTTTCTATCCATTACTGAAATAGGTGCGTTAAGAAATTACTATCGTTGCATGTTTGCATAGATTTTTTAGTTCTATCAACTTTTATGTATTTTGAGATTATGTCATTAAGTGCATAAAAATTTAGAATTACCTTTTTAAAAAATTTTTAATGTTTATTTTTGAGAGAGAGAGAAAGAGAAAGAGAAAGAGAGAGAGAGAGAGAGAGAGAGAGAGACAGGACAGAGAATTCAAAGCAGGCTCTAAGCCATCAGCACAGAGCCCCACATGGGACTCAAACCTATGAACTGTGAGGTCATGACCTGAGCCGAAGTTGGATGCTCAACCAACTGAGCCACCCAGGTGCCCTGAATTGTTACCTCTTTCTGATAACTGAAGTGACCCTTTTTATTTCTAATAATTCTTTTTTTATGCCTTAAAGTTTACTTCAATATTGATATATCTACACCAGTTTCCTATGGTTACTGTTTGCTATTTCTTCCTTTTCTTTCAAAATTTCTAAATTTATTGTTTAAAAAGTGTCTCTATAAAACAGATGATTTTTGTTTTTTAAATTTATTTTTAAATTTAATTTTAAGTAAACTCCATGTCATAAATGGGGTTTGAACTCAAGATCCTGAGATCAAGAGTTACAACTGAGCCAGCCAGGCATTGCTATGATTGTTATTTTTAAAGCTAGCCTGACAATCTTTGTCAGCAATGGAGCATTAGCCCATTTATATTTAATGCAATGATGGATTTATCACATATATCTTGCAACTCGCTTTCTATTTGTTCCACTGGTTCTGTTTTCCTTCTTTCTTATCCCCTTTTGTAGCTCTTCAACCTGCCACTAAGTTGGTTATTCCACCCTCCCAATTAGTTTCAAAGTCACACTCTTTTACTAATACTTTTTACAACATGCATTCTTGACTTATCAAAGTGTAATATTAAATGGGATTTTTCTTAATCCTCTTCTTGGATGATGCAGGGGGCTTAGAACTCTATTTAAGCCCTCTCCACTTATATACCTTTGCTTTCATGCATTTTAATTTGATATATATTTGAAACTCCACAACTACTGTTTTACATCATCAGTACTTATGTTGACCTGTACTTTTCTCATTTTCATTGCTCTTCAATCCTTCCTGAAACCATCCTTACAATTGGGATGATTTTCTTTTCTGCCTTTAGATCACTCTTAATTTTTCTTTAGGATATGTATACTGATGAATTCTTCCAGTTGTTTGTTGAAAAATGTCTTTTCTTCTTCTTCATTCTTGTTATTTTGCCAACTATAAGATTCTAGGTTGGCAGTCATTCTCTCTTGGTACCTTAAAGGCATGATTTCATGGTCCTCCACTTTTCTGCTGAAAGGTAATCCCACCACTACCAGTGTCTAGTGGTGGCTTTAACATTCACTTTTCTCTGGTTTTCAACAGTTTTACTATGATGTGTCTAGGTGTGGATTGTCTGTTTTATTTCTGCCCCAGGACTGAGGTGATTTACAAGCTGGGCCACAGTATCCATGAAGGATAGTCTATTGATTGGAATGGAGGACTAGGTAATCTAGACCAACCCTCCAACTAAGAACTTGGAAATCTGGCCAAAATTTTAAAATTTTGCTTTAAGGCACGTGAGAGCCAACAAGATGGTGAGATATTACCTGGTCAGTTGTATGGGACTGCTTTTCCTCAGGGGGGAGGAGGGTCTTTGCAAATTCCAGAGGCTGTTGTCTATCTGGCACTTTCAATACCCTTGCAGGGGCACCTGGATGGCTCAGTCAGTTAAGCATCTGACTCCTGATCTCAGCTCAGGCCATGACCCCACAGTACCTGGGTTTAGTCCCGCATCAGGCTCTGCACTGACAGCATGGAGTCTACTTGGGATTCTCTTCCTCTCCCTCTGCTTGCCATCAGGCTCTGTGCTGACAGCTCGGAGCCTGGAGCCTGCTTTGGAGTCTCTCTTCCTCTCTTTGTAACCCTCCCCTGTGTGAGCTCTGTCTCTCAAATATAAACATTAAAAATTTTTTTAAATACAAAAAAAGGCTTGTAAAGTCAGAGAGGCGTCATTTCCGTATAGGACCTGACCAAGGGGAGAGGGTGGGGTAGGTCCAGATGAACCTCCCTTGCTTTGTGTGGAGAACCCCAAATGGACATCCTCTAAGGCGATTAAATCTTATGCTTTACTAACGTTTTTAAAAAATAAAAAATGTATTATTTGCTGTGACTTTTGTGCTATAATCCATTCCTCAGCTTTCCAAATTCATAGGAGGCTTGGATCTTCATCAGAGAATAGAAACCCTGATCTCATTAACTCCCAAAGGCAATGTAGGACACTGGAATAACCTTGAATTTGGTGTCAGAAAGCCCAAGGATCAGTCCCTAATATCAAGGGGCACCTACTGAAATTGGAGGCATAGTGCCTGGGAGAGAATTAAGAGACCCAAAGGGTTGACCTTGCAAACCCAAGCCTATAAAGTATCAGCAAGTAGCACAACTCTACGGCTCTGGAAAGAAGCACAGAATGACTCAGTTATGCAGAGAGATTTAATGCCTCAGGCAAAACGCTGGCTCTCCAGAAAGTAAAGGCCAGTTTGTTGCCTAAAGAGTATTAAGAAATTTTAGGCCTGGGAGCATCTCCCCCTTAAACTGAACTTTGCTCTCTCTTTACGTTAGCAAGCTGGAGGAAGTTGCCGAGTGTTCTGACTGATGCGGGTCCTATGTTCTTTCCTCTCTCCATCTTCCTCGTTTCCAGCTCCTGTGATTTCCTTCCAGAGTAGTGTCCTTTCTGTGCCTCACCTCGGAGACCTTCTTGGTCTTTCCTTTCTTGCTTTCTGTCCTCGAGCTCTTTCACACTCCTGCTTCCGTGTGCAGTTGCGTGAGGACCGACCGCCCCGTGGTGCCAACACTGCAAGGCTGTTATTCACAGATCCGACGGCACCAGGCTGGACAGGTGACCATGGGAATCAGGGCCACCATTTTGAAGCTTTTTGCCCATGGCCTTCAGCTCTTGAGGGAAGGTGATACTGAAAGGGGCCCATGCATTCGCAAACAAGCACTGTGGCAGAACTCTTGGTTTATGACGCAGTGCAGTAACGCTTCCGTCTCTTGGGTACAATCAGAGGTTAACTCCATCCAAGCACAGGATGGTCCTGTACGGCCTCATTCTACCCATTTTTACTTTGTGGAAAACAGATTTCTAAGCAAATGAACGCAAGCATGACTCAAGGTTATCAGTTAAATTTATTGTCATGTAACAAATTTTTCGCACAATCAGGAGACTCCTGGTGGGTCCCCAGAGCGGAGGCAGGGACGCAGTGGGGCCTGGGAGCGTGCGCTCATGTGCTGCCTGGGGCGGTAGCCACGGCTGCGCGTTAGGCCAGTGAGCGCTTCGGCCGTTTGGTTAATTAAAAGAGGGCGGAGGAGAGGCGCCCACTGAGAACGGGGCTCTGCAGGCACCTCGGTGAGCCAGGAGCCTATGGAGCAGGGGCTGCAGGACCCCCTCCATCAAGAGCTCCTTGACTGACTTTAGGGGACCCGATTTCCTCCTGCCACAACAACGGACAGCCCTGCAGGCTGTGACGACCCCGCGGCTCAGCCCGGCCCTCGGCCTCCAAGGTCAGGGCCACCGTCCTCCCAGAGGTTCAGTTGTTCCACGTGGCCCTCTTAGAATTTTGTGTTTTGGTTTAAAGGAAAGGAAGCAGATCAAAATGCTTTGGAAGCAAATTCAAGCTGTGTATCATTTCCCCGTGTGGGAAAAAATAGTTGCTACCTAAAATGACAATTGTTCAGAACGTGAGGACTGATCCTTCCACCCTCAAACCGCCTCTCCCCCTGGGCGACACTAGGCAGGAGCCCGTAACGTGCCTCATCTGTTGGGTGGAGGCCCTGTCCGTGGGACGGTAAGTGAGATACGGGACAGTCCCCCACCATTCGCGAAGATCGTTGAGAGGCCTGAACAGAGCATGGCCTGAGGGGACAGTGGGCAAACTGCACCTGCCTCGTGGGTCCTGCCACCAGCGACGGCCCTTCGTCAGTCAGTCAGCCTTAGGGAGCCTTGGCTCCAGCCCTGATGACGATGAAACGGGCCTCAAAAGCCGTCCTTCAGGACGGAACAGCCCAGGCTTCTCAGGGGTAGAAGCCACACAGATGTGCACTTACATACTGGGGCGCTTATGACCTTATGAAGCTCCTCAGAGCTTCATGGGACTGGAAATGGCTCCTCTTAGACCCTCGCCCATTGTGACGGACCCCAGTGACTCTGGCCTCCAGCCTGGGGACACAGGACAGGTGAGAAGCTTGTTCCTCATATGGACTGGGCAGCAGCAGATGGAAACTGGGTGCTTGGTCTCATCTGGGACTGTGTGCTTTCTATGCAGAGAAGTAAATTCTTTCCGTGTCTCTGAGAATGGAAACGAGGTCTCTCAGCCACTCTGCCCTTGGTGCCTGAGGCCGGAAGCTTCTCCCTCCAGCTCAGGGCCCCGAAAAGTGTAAACAAAGTCAGAAATGAAGAGAAAAACATGTTTTTCATCTCCTGTAGAATACTGTATTAATCAAATTGGTCTCCTTTTCTCCTATTAGTCTGGTTGAAGAAAAAAAGATTGCTTTCAAAATGAAACTTTTCCCAATGATTAATACAGAGTAGATTAACTTAATTTGTGCTAGACTCCAATTTAATTCAGCTACAGCTCAGAGGCCAAATCCGCAGAAAAGCTAATCTGAGCTTCATGAGAAGAAGCTGTTTCTTTCTCTGAGAAGGATGCACGGGGACTGACCTACAGGCTTCTATCCAACTGCCCGGCCACCGTGTTTTTCAAATCATGGGCCCTCTGGAAGGCCACCTCTCACACATACGACTTCATGTCCTCATTAATTCCTGTCCTCTCACCTTTTCAGGTATTTCTTAATGTTGGCACGCGCGCGCACACACACACACACACACACACACACACACACACACACAGCCAAAACCAAAGTCTTGAACATGCCAAAAAAACCCAAAAACAAAACCCCCACAGTATGGACTGGTGAAGTGTTATATGCCTAAGGCATCAGATTCCTGGAAAAGCTCTAGATTTTTGGTTTAGAAATGAAATTGCGTGTGGAATAGCAGGTTTTTTACATTTATTATCGTCGGGTACCCCCCCCCCCTTTTTTTTGCCCTACAATCTAAGCTGAGTGATCTATTGCCAACTGGGCACCGATTCTCCAAATCCAAGTGTGTAAGGGAAACACGCCCGTGTGATTCTCTTTGATGGAAGACGCACCAGGCAATCTGTCTACTTCTGTTCCCCAGAAAGAAAACAGCTAGAAGGGCTGCTTGGCTGGAGGGGGGGAGGCTGCGAGGCGGTGGCCTGCCCTCAGTCGGAGTCCATTGTGAAGAGCTGAATGGCCTGTGGGTTCCAGTAGAGGCCTACTGCTGAGTTGTAGACCAGAGACCAGACATAGGGGATAAAAAACTCCTCAGGCTGCTCCTCTTCCACATATTTGAATTTCAGTTCTGGAAATTTCTGCAACAGAAATGAGACGATTTTATAATGTCGCAGTTCCACGCCAAAGGAGCAGCAGTGACTCGGGAGCAGTGTGGGCGCAGGGAGCCGCCTCCCTGACCGGTCAGGGCCCGAGAGCCCTAGGAGCTTCACGCGCCCCTTTCCAGATGACTCTGGAGAAGATGTGAATTACCCGCAGGAAAGCCCCGTCACTAGTCACACTAGTCACTAACGTCGGTCTGTCGGTCTGCCTAGTGGAGCAGGGGCCGGGGGGGGGGATGTGGGAGGACAAATGTCAGAGGAGCTGACGGAGGGCTCAAGGAGAGACTATCTACCGCACAGGCTGAGGGCCGGCTCTTCCTGAGAGACTTGGCTTTCAGGGCCGAGTCACTGTGGAGAGGAGCGCTCTCCCTGGCGACTCCCGAGGCCTGACCCTCGGGGGCAAGCACGTGTCCGCAGCGGAAGGCCGGGCGGCAGCTGCTCCGTACAGCTTAGCCTTGGCCTTCTGCTGGGGGCCGTGCTGAGGGCCGTGGCCTCACAGAGGGAGGGAGGCTGGGGGGCTCCTTGAGGCCCCAGGAACGCTCGGCTCCGGCTCTGTGAGCGCGGCCAGGCTGCTCAGCGAGCGCTCGGCCTGCAGGGCTGCACCTGCGGGGTGGGGTGGGGGGAGAGGTTTCAGGTTTTCTACCTGGACTCCTGTGGGGACAGAGGAAGCAGCTCTCATTCCAGCGGCAGCTGCTGGTCTCCAGGCCCCCCCCCTGCCCTGTGACCAGGGTAGGAGCTGTCACAGTTGGAGTCGGGGCAGGGAGGGGGGAGGGCAGCGGTGTCCTGAGCGTAAGGGGGCAAGTCAGGAGGGAGGGGGCGCTGACAGAGAGGGGGGCAGCCAACATGGATGGAGCATATGAGGGCGGGGAGATCCTTACCCGTCGTGCTTGCTGCTGCTTCCCCCCAGACAGAGGCGCTTAAATAATTTGATGAATGAATGAATCGGTGAAAGCAGCAACTATATACTGAGGACCCACCATGTCCCAGGCAACAGCAGATACTTAGTCTTTCATTCAGTCAGTGGACTGGCTGGGCGTCTGCCGCTCGGAGCCAGGAGGCACTGGGTGCGGGCCCAGGGGTGCAGGGGTGGCGGCCACCGGCGGGCCCCCCCCCCCAGAAAATGCGCTGTCTGAGGGGGAGACAAACAGCAGCAGCAACAACAAAGCAACGAGAAGTGATGCGTGAGACACAGGACACGGGAGGCTCCGGAGGCCCGGGGCGGAGGCGGGGCAGCCGCTGGAGAGGGGAGTGTGTTCCCCCTGCAGGACCATGTGGAGGCGAGGCCTGTGTGGGGCTGGGGTGCACCGGGCTGCAGGGCAGAGGAGGAAGAAGAGGTAGGGGAGCAGGGGGGGAGGAGTAAGTGCCAGCGGGCAGGGCTCAGGCCTGGGAGGACACAGGGGGACACAGAAGCCACACGAGGCATCCTGGCCTCCACGCTAAGGTCCTGGAAGCCTCTGAAGGGTCTGAGAAGGGGGTCTGACGAGAGAGACTGTGCAGGGACAACTCCAATCACCGTGTGGAGAATGGAGGGCGTCTGGCAGAGGCGGGGATAGGCCTGGTCCGGGGTGGGGGGGGCAGGAGGCAAACAGGCCTAAACTAAGATGGAGGAGGGGGATGAGCAGGAAAGCCACCTGTGCGCCCACCCACGCACCCACCCACCCAGTTGCAGGGATTTAAAGCAGTATTTATAATAATGGAGGCTCAACACCTAAGTGCTGGATCCTCAGAGTACCAGAAAGATGAGAGAAGGGCTGCTTCTGGCAAGGTGAGTTCTGAGCTAGATCTTGAAAACGTGTATAGGAATTCCCGGAAGGGGGTTGCCCTGGTCATGGATGTTACTTCAACACACCACACAGCCCAGTCCCATCTGTTACAGCTCTCATGAAAACCAACTCTGCTCCACGGCTCCAAAGGCGTTATGTAAATACAGAATACACACAAATGGGAAATGGGATTTATCAGTGGCCCGAAGGCCAGCACCGGCATTACCCACCCCTACGGCTTCGCTCAGGCTCCGTGTACCCCGTACTTTAGAGGCCTTTGCAGAAGTACTGTGGTTTCACGAAAACCTCAGCCTTTTCAGACCATGAGTGTTTCGAATCAGTTCTTCATCAGCAGCAGTGGAGGCTGAAAGTCTCAGAGTGTGCTGACGACAATGCCGGGGACTGTGACGTAGGGGACAGCCCCCCCACCTCCCCGGCTCCTCTGGGCAGTCTGACTGAGAAAGTTTGGTCAGCTAAAGGGTGTGGATGAATGCCAGCCCATTCTGAGGTGACTGGCATTCAGCTGGGGCCCCCTAGTTTTCCATCCCCTTGCTGTCTGCGCCCAAAGGCCCCCTGAACCCCTCCCACCCTGGGTGCACCATAACCTCTCAGCAGCGGGGGGGCCTGGGCCCTTGGCACCCATGCTGAGGCTCCTCACATGCTCTGTGCTGCTTCCGGCCTGGCCTGGGGGCCTCAGGCATGAGGGGGCAGAGTTCTTGGAGGTGGCAATAAGTCTCTGTCACAGGATCAGGTCTCTTACAGTGCTGTTCTTTGAGGTGAGAAACCTGCATTTGTGGCAACATGGTGCAGCTACCGCCAACCCTTGGTTGGTCACGCCCTGGTCAGTCACCACGATGTCTTGCTGAGGCTGATGCGGCCAACCCCCCTAACGGAAGGCCAAGCAGGGCCTGGAGGCGAAGCTGGTTCTGGGTCACCCAGCCCGTGGGGTGGTGCAGGTCTGACAGGGTGGGAAAGTCTGTGTGGAAACAGACACGGGGTTGAGGCCACCCTAGTGCCTCATCCTTGAATTAAACTCTGCTGGGCTCCGCGGGGCCCCTCAGGGGCAGTTCTGTGCCCCTTCACTGCACGGCACAGAGCCCAGCATACTGGTCCTTAGAAAATGACCAAGCCACAGTGATGTCCTAATCAAGGAAGAACGAGGGGTTGTGTTTGAAGAGGAAATTTACCCCCTAATAATATGGATGAAAATCCTAGTTCTTAGAATGGCCTCCAACTTGAGAAAACCTTTCCCACTGACCCGGAGAGAAGTGAGGTACACGGTGGCGGTCTGGAAAATTCAGAGCCCCCCCCCACTGCCTCTTTCGGCTGGAAATAACGACAGCTTACATTTCTGAGCGGTAATGTCACCAATACGACACACTTGTTGTTAGAAACAGAAGTGATTAAAAGATGTGAAACCTTTTCTCCATCCAGTGACATAGTTGGGGTTTTCCTGAGAAGGCCTCAGGAAAGGATGTGAGGCCGTTTGCGTGAGGCTACTCTCTGCGTCTCTGAGGGAAGAACTAGGAAAGAAAACCAGAGAACCAAATGCTTTTGTAAGAACTCCTCCCAGCTTAACTAAAGACACTTTGGCAAGAGTCGCTCGGTGGCTGGCACTACGTTCGTCTGCCCTCACGGTTCTGGGGGATTCTGACGACTCTTCATCGAGAAAGAGTGATGGGTCCAACTCTGTCCTTCGATCATGCAGCGTCCCCATGACTGTGCTTCCCACCACCTCATCGAACAGAGCTGAAAATGCCTGGTTTTTACTGTGGCTCAAGTTCATGTCAAGACAATGACCCCGTCACTCTGGAGCAGATGCAGCACAGAGTCTCAACAAGGGAGGATGCCCAGAGTGGCAAGAACGTCTAAAATACAGTACAGAACAGCACATGGAAGACAGTATATAAAATGGTACACAGTGTATCTGTCAATACCAGACATGTATTTTATTACGAAGTTTTTCTTCAAGCGGATCGATGATGATTTTTATAGAAGTTCTCCATAAAAGCAGAATCAATTCTGAGACGATGGCTAACATAACCAATCACCTGCTGTAGGGTGGGCACATTCAAACACTTCAGATTTAGACACTCATCAAGTCTCAGAAGTACCCAGAAACAGCACTTGAAAGACAAGCAGATAATTTGAGTTTTGGCCCCATCTTTCCCCACTGATTCATTCACTCAGCAAACATGTACTGAGAGCCTTTTGACTGTGTCAAAAGCACAGGACTAAAAGTCTAGCTAAGCGAGTCACACAGGATCCTAGCATTTATGAGCTCCAAGTCCAGGCCTTAGTAGCTGGGTGACCCGGGTCAAAGCTCATATCCTCACCCAGACTCTTAAGACATAAAGTTTACCCTGAGATTTTTTTATTTTGATCATCCCGTCTCCTTCACAGGGTTGTGACAAATCTAATGAGCAGTCTCGGGACAGGGTAAATATCTAACGGTCCTGAGCTGTCCCTCGGGTTGACAACAGATGGCTTTAAAGGCTAAGCCTCCCAACTACTTAGAACTAAGACAAGCACGAGGCTGTGGCTGAGCCGCGTGGTGGCTTTAGAGCTTGTGGCTACATGGGCTGAGGCTCAGGCGTGGCCCCTGCCCCTGGCTCGTGAAGGCTGGCCCCCTGCCACAGACTGGATGCCCAAGT
>NW_027532203.1:16110221-16111137 GCF_008692635.1 Crocuta crocuta | reverse complement strand
GGGAGGCAAGAGCAAGTACAGACAGAACAGCACGAGGGCGAACGCCACCCCAGACACTGTGGACGGTGCCCACACTTGCCCCTCAGCGGACAGCACCAGCTCCTCTCTCCTCAAAGGAACACGTGAGCCGCGAGGTGCTATTTCTTGGGTTCTTTGTTCAGAACTTTTCACCAACATTTTTTAAAAGGTTCCGAATGGAGGATAAATCCTAAACTGCAGGGGGAAAAAAAAGAGCATGTTCCCTCAAACCAGCTACACATATTTGAAAGCACAAGGTAAAGAGCTTCCTTTTTCTGCAACGAGTTGTTTTTAAGGCTGTGTACTGGGAACATGTTAAAAGGGTGAAATAATAGACAGAAATTACAAGAGCGTTTTGGAAACACTATTCAGTCAGCCTGATTGAATGTGAATTCAACCTCTGTATGACAAGCTGTGCTCAAAGTTGGATTTAATTTGACCCCCTCTCAAATTTACCTGTGTCGCTACAGAGAGCCAACACGGTCGGAGATTTAAATAGACATTCTTAAAAATATGTGCTCCTCTAGTACATCTTAGAGGCCTTAAATGCTAAGGAAAAGAAAGACAAAAGGTTTTACTTAGCGCTAACGACGCTGGGGACACATTTTGTCAGGATTCAGTCCAAGAAATGTTATAGTCTGAGTGTCAGATCAACAACCTAGAAAAAAATCATTCTTTATGTTCCTTTTCAAGCCTGTGGAGAAGGATCATGCCATCCTGTGATGGCTGAGGGAAGTCCAACTTCCTCATTCAAGTGTCCTCATTCTGACTGGGCCGCTTGTACCCTGGCCGGCCTCCCCAGAGCTGACGTCTGTGCATACGCTCTCTAACCGCATCTCGTCTCTGGACTTCTCAGGCTCCCCCCCCCCCCCCCCCCCCCCGGTCCCCCGGGGGGGGG
>NW_027532203.1:16086240-16110163 GCF_008692635.1 Crocuta crocuta | reverse complement strand
ACTCTCTGGCCCCCCCCCCCCCCCCCCCGACCAGGCTCTGCCGGGTGGATGTGCCTGAGGACCACTAAAGCTCTGGGAAAGCACAGGAGGGACTCTGGGGACACCAGGGCTTTGACTTGATAGTTATGGCAAGAACCTTCTGGAACAGGCTAGCAGGGGGCAGGGCGCTGGTCGCTTTGGGCCTAAGCTTCTGCCCCATTCCTTCTGAGACAGTCGTCCTGTGATTCAGCTCAATACGGAGAGAAAACCCATCTCTCAAAAAGCTTGGAGCTTGGTCTCAATCCAAAGCTACTTACAACAATCCGGTTGTTTTGATTTTTGGAGCCAGAGGTAATGCTAGACTCTCAAGTTTGGCTGGAATGTTTTTATCAGCTTCAGTGAATCAACCCACCACAGTGGGACATCCGGACGCCCGGCCCACAGACAAAGCAAAGGTCTGATTTGGTGATTGAGACTCGCCTATAACAAGCAGACCAGAAGCCTGAAAGACCAAAAAGCCTTTCTGCTGTCAGTCATGTGATTTGGTGAAAACCCACAGGAAGTTCAGTGAGCAGATGTAGGGCTCAACTACAATAATTTTTATTACCACAAAAGTTCAATGGAGTTTTCCCCCTTCCCCCTACAGATTATATAGATAGCACCAGAAACCCTAGCAAGCACCTGGCATGGCTCCAGAAACTCAGTGCAGCTTAAAATCAAATAGCCACACAGCACATTAAAAAGAGTTCTTTAAGAGCCCACATTGAGCCTCTGAACAGACGAGGGAAGGGTGATGGTCAGTCGCAAGGCACCCAGCACTGCCGGCGGGGGGGTGGGGGGAGNGGGAGGAGGAGGCGGGTTCCTGTTAGCGGCACGCAGCATCTGCGGTGGGCAGGGTCTGTGCACGTGAAAAGTAAACTGATTTCAAGATCCTGTTGCAAGACAGCAAGGTACAAGCATTCACAGACAGTGGTTTTATCTGGGGGTGCACTTGGGAAGGATTATCCAGGTTCCCTCCCCTTCTCACCCTCCTATGCTATGGCTGTGAAACACTGCCTCCTTCAGCGATGGGCCCTTGAACTAAATGTTGGTTAAGTACCAGCTGTATACAAGATGCTGTGCTGGAGGCTGCTGGGGAAGGAAAGAGGAGTAACGGATGTTCCGCTAACAGGGGATATAATTCGGGAGGGATAAGAACAGAGGGCAGCAAGGAACATGGAAGGACAGTGGCCCAGGAGGGCTCCCTTCCCGGCCCATCTGGCCAACACTGGGGTCGGAAGATGTTAGATGGGCTCGGACAGCAAACTCCAGGAGAAACAAGGAACGGACAGATCAGGAAGCATCTGTTTTCAGCTAAATTACCACCCGCGCAAGGCTGGACTGCAGTCTCTTCTATGTGTAGTGGAATGAGTTACAAATGTTATCAAGCATCATTATTGCTTAACCGACAAAAAGGCGGCGGGCACCGGTCTATGAATGACAGCAGCCCTGAATGTGGGGTTCTAGCTTGTGCAAATTTCAAAGACAATGAAAAGCTGAATTCAAAATACAGAAACTTACAAAAGGCTACTTATTAAAAGTTAGAAATTATGAAATACAAAACTAAAATTAAGAAGCCCATGGTGAGGGTGGCTCGGAAGACCGTCACGATACACTGTGTAGGTGGGGGCAGTCTGGCTGGCCAGGAGTGGGGGGCTCTCTGGGAAGTTAAGTCACCACCCAGGGAGAGGGTTACGGGTGAGCAGGCACCTGTCCTGGCAGCTCAGGCGGGATGACCGACCACCTCTTGCTCAGGACAATGTCTTGTCACCTGTGCAAGTGACACAGCTTCTGTGACCAACCAGTGGTCAAAAAATGTTTAGGAAACATAGATGGAGTAGAAAGTTGAGCCCACCCTGGTGATGAGGTCTCCTCACAGCTACCATCATGTCATTGGCCAGACTCTGAACCTCATTTGAGTGTGAAGCCTGAGCACATATCCCTGGTTAACTCTTCTTACAGACCCAGGTTGAGGGGACCACGGGAAGCGAAGATACCTTTAGTTGTGAATTTCTCCCTCTGAGGGCTAGTGTGGTAGCACAGAGGACGACGGGTGGACAGGCTCTCCTGCTGTCGTGGAAGCTGGAGAAAGGCCCCGATGGACGGGTTCCGACCTGCAGGGACAGGGCTGGGGACAGGAAACTGGCACTGCACGTGGAGAGCCCCTCAGGAGGCAAGAGCATACCTCTGGGCCTNGGGGAGATGGAGGGCAGAGACATGGAGGCTGGCCTCGGGGGCCGGGGTGACGGGTCCGTTCATTTGGTGAGAGAACAGGCTGGGGAGTGATGTTTGTAATTTAAAGGTCATCAGCTTGGAGGCAGCAGACCAGGTTGTGTAAACGAGTCAAGAAGACTGACCCACATTACTGAGTCAAAGCACCTGTTTCTAAGGCAAATCAATTCCAATTTAGGAGGCTGGGAGGAGGAGGACGTTTTGATTCCAGGGTGGGAGATGAAGGGCCAAAGTGGAGCATTTCCTGGCAGAACTTCTTTTGTTGGAAGCAGGCTCTTGGTTGAGTGGGTGGTGGCAGGAATCATCCCTCTGCAGGGGCTCCGCAGTTTGGACAGGGCCCAGCTATCTGGCCAGGAGAGTGAGATCCCAGAAAATAAATATACTACCCTTAGATATAATTCTAAGTGGAATACAAGCTCCAGGGAGGCAGAGATTTTTATTTTTCCACTGATGGGTCCCCCAGTGCTTAGAGTATTGCCAGGGGTGTATGAGCTGTTTACTGAATAAATGAAGGAAGGAATAAATGAACAAATGTGTACAAATTGCTGTTTGTAGAAAAACCCAGAGTTCTTATCGGGGGTGGAGGAGTTTGGAAGATTGCGTCCGGCACATTAGGTGAGTTAGTGGAATAAGTGCCTCAACCTACTGGGAGCAAAGTGAGCCAAATTAAGCCCATGTCAGCAAAGGAGCTGACCTACTGAGGTCTGGGGGGCAAAGCTTCAAACCCAACAGATTCACTGACTTCTCAGATTGCCACACTCCTTGTCTGCCACCATTCTACCATGTCCGATTCTTGCTGGTAGAAAAATCCGGCTCATAGATAACGGATAATGTTGATATACATAGTTAGTGCCCCATTTTATATTTTAAAATCTATCCAATTATGGAAAATGGTGAACTCTTTGTATATCAGTTACGGTCATGGACTGGACTGGTGCATCACATGTAAGTGGAGACATGTGCCATCTGTCATCAGTCCTTCACTGTTTACTCTTGTCCAGATTATGGTATGGCCAGATGCCCCCAAATTACCACTTAAGCCCTAAGTACTGTATCAGTAATAATCTTTCTTTACACTATTTTCTTTTTTTGAGATTAATACGTGAACTAGGGGAGTGAGAGATACAGATTTGGAGAAAGATTCTGAATCATGTTGAGACAAATTCTGGCAAAACAAGGCTCCTTGTAGAGTCTGAAAGGTCCATGCTGGGAGTTACGTGTGGGACAGAGGCAGGCAGGGGGCTGCATTGGCACACTTCAGCCTAGACTGGCGTGCCACTGGTGAGGGAGAGTTCTGGTGATTATGTTTGATGAGAACACAGCCCTTGCTCCAATACGTCAAAGAGCTATCTGCAAAGACAATTCCACCTGAGACACCTTGGAAGAGTTATATCTGATTTCTTAAGAGTTAGCTTCTTTGAACATTCTTAGGACTGAAGTTATAAGCAAATGTGATAGTTTTCCAAGACTATAAGGGACATTACCCATTCTTAGAAAAGTAATGCCTTTGGGGCGCCTGGGTGGCTCGGTCGGTTAAGCGTCAGACTTCGGCTCAAGTCATGATCTCCCGGTTCGTGAGTTTGAGCCCTGCCTTAGGCTGTCTTCCCTTAGCACAGAGCCCACTTTGGATCCTCTGTCCCACTCTCTCACTGCCCTGCCCCTGCTTGCATTCTCTTGCTTGCTCTCTCTCTCTCTCAAAACTAAATAAAATATTTTTTAAAAAGTCATGCCTTCATTATTCCTTAGCAAGAAGTTAAAACTAGCCTCTGACAGTCAACATTCCCATGCACCCATTACAGGTAGGAGGATTTTCCCCCCTCTGCTTATGGAAAGAACAATTTATTCCAAGTGTTATGTGAGAAGCCTGTGGTTGCTAAACCAATGATGTTTTCCTCAATCTAGCTGGAGAAAATCCTACTTAAAAGCCATGGTTCTAATGGCAACTATTTTAGAACCTAAAGGTCAGTTTCAGTACTTCTTATGGCTGTACCTCCCAGTGGCCCAACCGTGATCCTTGAGTGGGTGAGCCAGACCTGTGACTTCTCGTTAAATGTTAAGGTCTTGGCCTCATGGTTATTCCAACATGTGTTGTCAATGAATTAAAAACACAAAATGAGATTTGTTTACTTCTGCACAGTCATTAGAACTAACAAAGGGTATCAGGAAATCTAGAGGAAAGGAAACAGGGGCATAAAGCTGTAAATGATTCCGAATACTACTGTGTGCCAAAAAGCAAAATTTGGTATGAAGTGAGTCTTAGATTTCATTCAAGGACCGTTATGCCTGTGAAGTTCCAAAATCATGTAAACGTGAGGTGAAGCTACCTAGAAGATGGTGGGGGTGGGGGGGAGTGTACCCTAGCTTAAAAAAATTAAACCAGATCTAGGTCAACTAGAAAAATCCATATTACATTCCTGAGCCTTAGTTCTAAGAACTCATGGAATCACGGAATGTCAGCATCAGAAGGGACTGAACACCCCCTCCCACATACTTACTCTTACTCTTTTATAAAATTTTTTACTATTTATTTATTTTTAAGAGAGAGAGCGAGGGAGACAGAGTGTGAGCAGGGGTGGGGGAGGTGCAGAGAGAGGGAGAGACAAAGAACTCAAGCAGGCTCCAGGCTCCACACTGTCAGCACAGAGCCCGATGTGGGGCTTGAACTCCCGAACCATGAGATCAAGACCAGAGTCGAAGTTGGATGCTTAACTGATGGAGCCACTCAGGTGCCCTTCTAGCTTTGTAAAATGCCCAGCAGTTGAAAGATGTTCAACTGGTTGAACACCTCAAGACAGGAGATAAGCAATGAATGCTTCAGAAGGAACTAATCAAGGGGCACCTGGGTGGCTCAGTTGGTTAAGCATTTGACTTCTGCTCAGACATGATTTCAAGGTTCGTGAGTTTGAGTCCTGCGTCGGGCTCTGTGCTGACAGCTCAGAGCCTGGAGCCTGCTTTGGATTCTGTCTCCCTCTCTCTCTCTGCCCCTCCTCTGCTCATGCTCTCTCTCAAAAATAAACAAACATTTAAAAAAAAAGTCTTAATAAAAAAAAAAAAAAGGAAAGAACTAATCAGAGCAGTTCGTTAATTTTTCTCTGGGGGAAACCTGAACAGGAAGAAGCAAAGACAGAGCCAGGTGGGAAGCTGGGATGGTCACTGAGGAAGGGGGAATAAGAACTCAAGCATGGTAGAGCTGGGATTGAGAACTGGGACCAAGAAGAGAAAAATAAAGGGGGAACCTACCCTACTCTAGATTCAACTGTAAAGCTAAGAGAACTGAAGGGTGTAACAGCTCTCCTCTAACCTGGACCATCACAGATGTACATAACTTAGAATTTATATCTGCTACATTATCATCACAGGAGAAGTAACCAAAAAGCCCATATAAAATATCCAGGGAGGGGCGCCTGGGTGGCTTAGTTGGTTAAGCGTCCGACTTTCGCTCAGGTCATGATCTCGCGGTTCGTGGGTTCGAGCCCCGCGTCGGGCTCTGTGCTGACTGCCAGCTCAGAGCCTGGAGCCTGTTTCAGTCTGTGACTCCCTCTCTCTCTGACCCTCCCCTGCTCACGCTGTCTCTCTCTCTCTCCTAGAAATAAAAAAAATAAAAAAATAAAAAAAAAATTAAAATATCCAGGGAATATTGGATACACCTAACTTTATAGTTCAAAAAATGTGGTTAAGTTTCAAACTTTCAAGAGTTTGAATTTTGAAAATTTAAGATTTAAAAATTTCAAACTATACCCCAGTGCGTGGAAAAAGTGAAAGGCTGCGTGTCCGTCACGTATGATGGTCGCCTTGGCTCCCGTAGCCACCACACTTCTTCCACCCCTCGTTCTCACTCCATCCTCATCAACCAAGCAGCCTCTTCCGTGGGGAACACTGTGAGGCATGGCAAGTATAAAGCAGAGTTCCTACTCTCGAGGGGCCGGGAGTCTAGTAAGGAGACGAAGCATCAACACACAAACCGAGCACTGAAAGAGCACTTCGTTGCTAAATACCAAGGAGAGGGAAATGGAAAGAAAGCTACTCCAGAGTTTCCATCAGGGAGAGGGGAGTAAGTCGGTCATGTCTGGGACAGCCTTCGTGGAGGTGGTGGGACCCCAGCTGTAAGGACAGGTAGAGAAGAGGTGAGGAGGCCACCTGAGGCAGGGACGAGCAGGGCAGGAATGAAGAGTGGTTCAGGGGCTGGGGAGGAGGGGTAAAGGAGCACGGGGGTAGGTGGTGGGGGGCGGGGTGCTAACCGTGACAGGGTCAGAGTTTGACCTGTATGTTATTTTTCCTGGATTCTTCAGGCACTGGGGAGGTGTGGCAGTGACGATGGTGGTGTGTGTGTTCGTAACACTCTCCCGACAAACTGCACGTACCAAGCCCGTCTCCCCCGCCAAAATCATGTTCAAGAAATGAGATCCACTGGGGGCGCCTGGGTGGCTCAGTCAGTTAAGCGTCCGACTTCAGCTCAGGTCATGATCTTGCGGTTCGTGGATTCGAGCCCCTCATCGGGTTCTGTGCTGACAGCTAGCTCAGAGCCTGGAGCCTGTTTCGGATTCTGTATCTCCCTCTCTCTCTGACCCTCCCCTGCTCATGCTGTCTCTCTCTCAAAAATAAATAAAAAATTAAAAAAAAAAAAAAAGAGATCCATAGAGCAGATGCTAATCTGTATCACCTGGGTAGGCACTTGTGATAATGCGAATTCTTGGGCGCCAATATTCCGTGATCCTGGGAGGCCGAAGGGAAAGAATGACCAGAGCTAAGAAGAATTTCAGTTTTGGAGGAGGAGCAGTACGTGGGAGTAAAGGTTCTCAGGACTTGGGGGGACTGAGACCACAGATTGCTAAGGCACCCCGAGTACTGGAGTAGGAAAGAGTTAGTCAGACACCATCCAGACGGCTCCTGCATTTAGAACATGGGGAGACAGGTTTACAGCAACAGTGATTTACTTCAAGCCTCAAGGCTAAGCTGTGGCAGAGATCTAACAAGAAATCAGTATCTGGGGTCACTGGCTAGGCTGGGTCCACATGCAGAGGCTCGGAACCACAGGCAAGGAGCTTGAGAACAAAGACAGGGGGATTAGCAATAAAAAGTATCGGAAAGGCTGGCGGAAAATGGTGCTTCAAGACAATCCTAATTTTGCTATGACCTTCCTAGTTTCACTAGCATGCGATCATTCTACAAACATCTAACTGCTTTCATGCTACTGCTGTTTATCTGCAGAGATGACCAGGCTAACAGGGCACAGATCTGGAATACAAAGTGTCCGCAGCTCCGGCCAATCCACAGCAGTGACTCTCTTCCTGTGTGACGTTCTCGAGGGACGGTGCGTGTACGATCCTGCTCACAGCCAGCCTCTTAACAGCTCAGGGCCAAGACGCACAGCTTCTCCAAAGTGTGCATTGTTTTAATTCGCCTCCTGGGACAAAGGTGTCCCTGCAGTGAGGAGGTAAGGCAGGGTATGAGGAGCTGAAAGACGGAAAGGCCGAATGGAGAAATGGCTCCTTCCAGGGTCCCGAGAAACACCCTACGAGGGCACACACACCCACAATGAACGAACTGGCCGCTGGCGGCAGACCACTCTGGGTACCGGTGGCCCCGGAGCCAGCCCAGGGGTCGTGCTGGTGCCGGGCCTGCCATAGGCATGTACGCAGCCACCCCTAACCCATCCCCTTGCCCCCAGGCTGGCACGGCCAGGGCGTGTGTGACGGGGAGGGAGGGACATGGCCCCAGTAGACTTTAGCATTTTTCAAGTCATTCTGGTCACGTTCCCATTTCCTCCGCCATCACCCTGTTCCTGCCTTCCTGAAGCAGGCAGGACGTTCACGACAGCTCAGGGAGACCTGCGAGCCACAGTCCTTCTTTATCTTAGCACCACAACTAACTAGAGCACCTCAACAGCCCACTGCAGAGAGAGCATTTTTATTGTCACTATTATGTCAGGAAAGAAAAAATACTCCAGACTCTCAGCTTTCCAAAGCCAGCATAGAGACAGGGGAGTAAGAGATAGGTGATGTGATCACAAGATCAAACATGACTTGGATCTCGGACTGCCCGACACTGAGGAAGATACTTGGGGAAAGCTAATGAAGGTGACGGTATTAATATCTGCAAGCTGAAACAGAGATCAAATCTTCCATTTATGAAAGCCAGTTCTTTGCCATTCACGAATCCTACGTGTGCCCTTTCCTGTACAAAAAGGCACAGTCTTTGTTTCATCCCTTAGTATGTTAGTTTAAAAATCAGTGCACCCCATCTAAATTGGAGCACGGCACCGGCCCGGGCCAGGTTAGAAACCTAACTGCACTGATGGAAGTCCACGTGATTTCCATTTTTTTCCCGTAATTTCTTATGCAGGGGACACTCTATAACTTTATCACTGAGCAACACCACCACAGGCGGTTAGGAGTATGTTCAGAGGCGGCACAGCAGTGGTACTGACGGCCAAGGCCAGGGCGGCCCACGTGGGGCGGCGGACGCACGGTGAAGGGGCCTGCTCCCGGAGCCCCGGGTCTCACCGATGCTGCTCACGTACGGGGTCAGGCAGGGCCACAGAACCGGGCCACGGTGGTCAGGGAGAGCAAGGCAAGGAATGCGGGAGTCATACTTGTTTCTATCTGCTCTGTGTGCTGCAGAGATGGGCGGGGCAGGTGTCACTGCAAACACAGGCTAAGGGAGGTGGGGCCGGGGGATGAGCCTCTGTCGGAGCCGAGGCGGGGCCAGGCGAGCACTTTGCCTCCTGTCCCTTCTGATTTCCTAGCTGCCACAGACCGCAAGCTGTAAAAGGGAGGCAGCTGGTACTCAATGCTCCTGGTGGCAATGGTCACACTTACTGATTCCATGAAATGGAAATACACACTGTGATAAGGAAGCATAAACTTCTAAGATGAATAGCGTCCCTCTGCCAGCGAAGCTATGACTGGTATGATGGAGGGGAAATACGGGACGTCTGAAGTGTAGACCTGGCTCTGACACCAACACATAATAAACTCAGGCACATCGCGTCACTTCTTTGACACTTAGCGCTCTGTCTGTAGAGCGTTACCGCTGATGAGGCTGGAATCATGGAGGAGCCGATGCTGGCGACAGGGCTGTGGTGTTTAAGTGACTCATGTGGGACTGGGGCCCGGCGAGGCCAGGCCGGGCCAGCACCTCGCTCTGCCTTGTTCAGGTCACGCCACAGAGGAGCTCCTGCCCTGTGACAAAGGTCACGGCCACAGGAAAACTGGGAAATAGAGGGACTCCTCCCTTCTCTGTTTTGATCTCCACTGTTACTTATTTTTTTCTTTTTTCAGATCGATGCCTCAGAAGGAAATATAACATCTGTAGGTGATGATTTGAAGATCTACAGTCATTTCCAAAATAGGACAGTGGCTTAACAGGAAGGAGTCTTGTGTTTTACAACATCAGCTCTAATTATTCCACATTAAGTATTTGAATAAAGGAAGATATTTTGCTTCTCTCTCCATTTATTCCCAGGGACGACATGTATAACTCAATTTGTTATATACTGCAAGCATGAAAGTAAGACTGGATTCTACTGGGAAAATATTCATAAACATTTTAAATAATCAACATATTTTAGGATTTGGATATAGGAAACAAATAATAAAATGCTCTTTTATACATGGAGTTTATTTAGAAGAAAGAATCTAGACATATGTTTTGTTTTTTTAAAAAATAAATAAAAATAAATAAATAAATAAAAATTTGGGATAAATAGGAAAATAAGCTGAAAACTATAAACTTCCCCTAAAGAGAAATACTGTGTGCTCAGCAATGACCATCTGAATTCTGGAGCTTTTAAAATATTAGAGCTTTATTGGGGCACCTGGGTGGTTCAGTCGGTTAAGTGTCCAACTCTTGGTTTCAGCTCAGGTCATGATCTCATGGTTCGGGAGTTCAAGCCCTGCACTGGGCTCTGAGCTGACAGTGTGGAGCCTGCTTGGGATTCTCTCTCTACCCTTCTCTCTGCCCCTCCCCTGCTCACACTGTCTCTGTCTCTCTCAAAATAAATAAATAAACTTAAAACAATAGAGCTTTTCTTTTTCTAAAAATAAAGCTTATGTGTTTATTTGAGAGAGATCTGAGACAGAACGTGTATGCAAGTGAGCATGTGCAGGGGAAGGGCAGAAAGAGAGGGAGAGAATCCCAAACAGTCTCTGCTGTCAACGCAGAACTCAACACGGGGCTCGATCCCAAGAACCATGAGATCATGACCTGACCTGAAATCAAGAGGCACTTAACTGACTGAGCCACCCAGGTGTCTGTAGAGCTTTACTTTTAAAAGCAGCAGATGAAGGGAGAGCACTGGGCTTATTGCAGGAGTAACTGACATTGCTGATAGTCTTGCCAAGGTTTCCGCATCCTAGTGAGCAAACAAACACCTCTGATGAAGGAAGATGTGTTGAGATAAAACTTCTGATTAAAACCCCTCTTGTAAGGTGACCTACTCATCCATGCATCTTCCCTTCCTTCGTATTAATATTTACATTAAAATTTTTTTAACGTCTATTTATTTTTGAGAGAGAGGGACACAGAGTGAGAGTGGGGGAGGGGCAGAGAGAGAGGGAGACACAGAATCCGAAGCAGGCTCCGGGCTCTGAGCCCGATGTGGGGCCTGAACCCACGAATAGGGAGATTATGACCTGAGCCAAAGTCGGATGCTTAACTGACTGAACTACCCAGAAGCCCCAATATTTACATTTTAATTATAGCCACTGATGCTTTAACAATTATGGTATTTTAACACAACGGTGGATACAAAGAATGGTCTCCTTTACCATCTGGCTGATGAGTTTTGCATCATCTATTGTGACTATACCAAAACCCTGGCTGACCCCTGGCTGCTCTCCTGGCTGTGGTGGTGGTCAGGGCTGTGGCAACGTAGCGGGAGGCACAGGCGACTACCACATGGTGCTGCAGTGTCAGGGGGACAGGCTGGGGGCCCAAGTGGAACGCTTACTTGGGACGATCGGAGGGTCACCATTTCCCTGTTTTATTAGGGACAAGTGCCCCCGACACAAAAGCAGAGAGAACAGTGTGCCCATCAACCAGCTACAAGTTACCGACTCAAGGTCATTCTTTTTCACTGACCTCAAACGTCCCTCTTCTGAATTATTTCAGTGCTAATTAATCCCAGACATGTAATTTTATCCCTAAATATTAACCTATATATTATCAAACAGGTAAGAATTTTTTCTCTTCTTTTAAGATACACAATATGAGAATAAGTTATAGAGTGATTATTTTGTATCATAAACATATTTAAAGAATTAAAAAAATTTTTTTTAACATTTATTCATTTTTGAGAAATAGAGTGAGACTGAGCAGGGGAGGGGTGGAGAGAGAGGGAGACCAGAATCCAAAGACAGGTTCCAGGCTCTGAGCTGTCAGCACAGAGCCTGACGCGGGGCTTAAACTCACAAACCGCGAGATAATGACCTGAGCTGAAGTTGGACGCTTAACCGACTGAGCCACCCAGGCGCCCCATAAATGTATTTTTAAAACGTATGAAATACGGTCCCTGCCCTTAAGTAATCTTAATTACTTAGAGAGCGAAGATGAATGCAAATGGAAAAAAGAATCACTAAAAAGCAATTCTTCAATGTAAACTACTGTCAGAAGACAGGATGTACTAATTGCCGGTTCTAATTTAGACAGAGCCCGGGATGTACACACACAGATCCACACGACCTCCTAGCTTCATGTCTCCTCCCCTTCGCACAAACCATCAGCCTCTCCTTTGCACAAACCATCGAAGCGAAATCCCTGAGGTCCTGGGCGCATTCCAGCCAATTCCTGCCTCCATGCCTTTTCTGAGATGGCTCTTTATGGCTAACGTGTCTCTCCCACCACATTATCATTTCCTGCAGAGCTGGCTCAAAAGCTTCTCCTCCTTTATTATAAAGTCCTGCATGGTCCTGGCCAGTGCTTGGAGCCTGCCTGCCCTCCATAGGCTTTTGTCTGTACATTTCATCCAAGGTGCCTGGGCTGCAGAGAAGGCAGGTCCTGTTAGGATGCCGTCACAGTTCGAGTAAGGCTTTGCTGGGGGCGGGACGGTACCCCTGCTGAGGGCTGTGGTGGCTCAGGACACAGAACAGAGACAGAGCCTATGAACAGGAGCAGCTACAAGAGGCTGATGAGGCAGTGGATCTGGTGGCCCTGAAAGGAGAGGTGGGGACATATTCCAGTTGGGGGGAGTTATTCAGGAACCTGATCAAGCAAGAAAAAGGTTTGAACCCTCTCATCTTATTGACTTGCCTGAGGAGCTCCGTAGGGAGGGGCACATGAGCAGTGAGGAAATCTGATCAGGGTACTCTGGCTTAAAAAATCATGATGGCTTCCCAGTGAGAACTACTGGCACAGAAGACACCAAAAAGAATAGATACACTCTGCACCGATGTGTTTATAACCTAGGTATGGAAACAAAACACTTCTAAAAATAATTATAAGACAAGGCAGAAGTGTTAAGTATCTTTGGAAATGTAGAAATATGTGTAATTTACGAAAGTCCAGAGAAGGGAGAAAGTTTTTTTAAGTTTATATTTATTTATTTTTGAGAGAGTTCAAGTGGGGGAGGGACAGAGAGAGAGGGGGAGAGAGAATCTCAAGCCCACATGGGCTTGAACTCATAATAAACTGAGATCATGACCTGAGCTAAAACCAAGAGTCGGATGCTTAACGGATTGAGCCACCCAGGTACCCCAGGAGGAATTACTTTAAATGAGGGCATCAAGGAAGGCTTCACGGAGGGGGGGCAGCTGGCCAGAATGTAAACAATGGGTAGGAGGTGGCTTGTCAAGGCGGGAGGAAGAACATCGGGGCAGAGGGAGCAGGAGAAGACAAGGCACGGAGGCAGAAAAGGACAAGGCTGCCCAAGGACCGGCTGGTTTCCACGCTGCCTAGAAATGGGAAGGGGCCTAAGGGAGAGAGATGTGAACAGATCCTGAAAGGCAGGTTCCTGGAGACTTGCCAAGCCTGACTCTGGACTTCTGTCTGTGCAAAGAAGAGCTCCTGAGTCTGTGAGCCAGAGCAGTGACCAGGACCTGCCTGTGGTCTTGAAGGATTACTTGCGAAGCCCTGGGCCCCATCGGGAGTCAGGGGTGGGGAAGCAGGCCCTAGGAGCAGAGGGGCTAGGAGATGAGGACAGGGATCCAGGCGACAGGCCCCGGAAGCAGGAACACAGCTGTGGTGGCCATGCCGCCCGAGTGGGAGGGAGGAGGCAGCTTGTCACAGCGGTCTGTCCCCAGAAAGGGAAATCAGGGCTTGTGAGCGACAGGTCCAGAAATAGACCCAAAAGTGTCCTCTGCTGATGGTTGTATGTTTTGAGTCCAATGACCTTTGTTCCTTTTTTCACTAGAAACAAAGGAGCAGACAAATAAAATTCGGCCTCCATCCTCTGTCTGACTCCATACTAATAAGTCTTTATCCTGTGATATGGTGTCTCTGAGCCTATCCACCTCCGGGAGAGGGCCTCGGCAGTGGACCTCACCATGACTTTGCCTGTAGCTCAGCAGCAGCGGCTACACCAGGCCCTGTCCTGACAGCCTCGTGGCCCAGGTTTTAAACGAGCTATCTGGAAGGGCCATCAAATGCTGTTGTGTCTGCGTTTGTCTTGAAAAGTTAGAAAAGGGGGGAAAGAGAGCCTGGGAGAAAGTCCCAATGCCCATTTCTGAAGGAAGATGTTCTGCTCAATTTTGTCCACGTCCCTCGCGATCAGAGAGGAGTTAACAATGGCAAGGAACAAGGACAGGCTGATCGTCAACAATGGACTTTCCCATTGGAGTCTAGAAAGTGCACCCTTCTCCAGCTCAAGTTCAGGACCTGTTGACGAACGCCCTGGTCAGTCCCCGGGGGGCCTTGACTCTGGGATGTCCAAGGCTGGCAAACACACAGAGGCTGATGGAGAGTCTTCCTGAGTGTGGAGCAGGAAACGGCTTCCCATGTGTTTGTGAAAAACCAGCAGGACCCTAAGGATTCCAGGAATAACAGTTAAAATGGACTGGAGTCTAGGCGCCGCACGGGGCCCCGCCCTCTCTCACGCGAGGAGCCCACCGGAATGGTCCTGCTGTTGCTGTGTGGCCTGCCCGCAACTCAACTCCTGAATTAGCTGGAAGGGAAACAGGAGCCTCTGGGACACACCAGGGTAAGGGGTCCAGCTTAGAAAAATGGACTCCTTTTCAGAAACATGCTTGTAAACTTCATTCCTGGGGTTCTTCCCCATTTCACGTCTGGAAATCAGGGATGGGTAACAGGAAGGAGGAGATGATATCGGAAAGCCACTTAGGTGACCTGACCTTCATCTAAGGGCAGGGGGCAACAGGATGCGCAAGCGGGATCTGGAATAATCTGTTATCTCCTTTTTTATTCAGTTCTCAGCTTCCTCCTCTCCAGTGCGGCAAAGACTTGGTTTAGCCAGGACCCTACTAACTGGAACTTTCATTAAAGCACACTTTACTTTTAGAACAAGGGGACAAATAAGAGAGCGAGCACATATTCAGTAAGTGAAGAAAAACAAAACAAACTTCCAAGGAGCCCTCCCACGGAGATTCGTGTGTCCTCTGCGTGACTTTCCACACCTGGCCAGGGCCTGGACCAGAACTCACAAGAGAAGGATCATGGAAACACAGCAAAATTGTGAATCGTTTGTAAAAGATAAAAAGCATCAAGTGCCTCATGTATGCCTAAAGAATTTCTCTCCTGCCACGAAAAACTCAGGGCGCAAGTTACACTGAAGTTGTAGCTTGTAAGTAAATGAAAATATAGATAGAACTAAAGAAATTTGTGAGTGAAAGACACCGTAACCTAGAGCTAGGGAGTTGAATGTGGTTTAGGGCAGTCCTGACCCGGAGGAGCTTCCTGGCTTGGGGACAGCGCTGGCTGCAGGACACGCTGGTCATTCAAAGCGCGAAGTGCTCTCAGGGCCCGGCTAACAAAGTGGGAGGGAGGGCTGTACTGAGGTGGTGATCATTTCCAAATCCTGAGAGAAGGGGGCAGCTTTGGTAGGAAGGGAGCACTGGATACACTGGGAAAAGATATGAATGGGAGTCATGCATGCAGAAGCAATAGTGGTGACTTCATCTTTAGGAAGGGAGGCAGTAAAGGGGCTTAGTCGGTTGAGCATCTGACTCTTGGTTTCGGCTCAGGTCATGATCCCAGGGTTGGGGTAGAGCCCTGCGTCAGGCTCTGCACTGAGCATGGAGCCTAGTTAAGATTCTCTCTCTCTCTCTCTCTCTCTCTCTCTCTCTGTCCCTCTCCCTTGCTCGCTCACTCTAAAATAAATGAAAAAAAAAAATAGAAGGGAGTAAGATGAGGCACTCCCCAAAGGACTAGATGTTTTCATGTTTTACTTCTTACAAACTGGCAGTTTATAATTTACAAGCCTATGGAGAACCTTATCAAAAAATCATATACATCACAACAATGTTTATCAGAACAAACATAATGCCTAGAAAAGCAGCATTTTGAGGTAGACTCCAGCTTGGAAATATAAATTCTCTGATGTCAAGATGAGGGGCTTCATAAACTTATTCACTGGTCAATAAAAATTAACTTCTAAGATTTCAGTTATTTTAAATTATTCTCTTTTAAATTTCAGTCTCCCTAAAGTCACCTGTCACTTATAAAGAAAATGCCTTTGAAAGTAAACGTGCAAATTTATATTAAATGCATCATTCTTAAAATAGATGCACTTTTGTGAAGCTCTCCATAGCACTCTATTTCACACTCCCTAAAGAAACTGTTAACAGTAAGAAATTCTACATTCACTTTTTGAAGGCCGCTCTGAATTTTCAGCTGTGATCTACTTGATTAAATCCTACTTGAAAATTAAAAATCACACAAAACCCTACTAGACTGATACAAGGGAAATTTTGGCTTTTGCACTTGTGCCTAGAGAAGCTAACGTGAATTTAGATCTCCAGCAAGACTGTATTAAGTTCTATTAATAAATCTTCTGGGACACTGTGTTCCAAATACACATTTTCCTTTTTAGACTTCTAAATCTATAATTGAAATAAATTTGGTTTTAATTTTTCCCATGTTCAAAAGTGTAGTTTCTTTACTTTCAAAGGCTGCTTTGAATTCAATTCATTGGTTGCTTATTATACACCTAGTATTAATCTGTAGTCGTAACTAAACATTGACTCTAACAATACAGATGCCCAAACCCTATGGGTTGCTAAGCTATAAACACATTATTTTCTCAAAATTTTTACTTACTTGTAGAATTTAAATTAGGTACATTCTTATTTCTGAAAGTACTGAACTATTCAAGGTGTACTTAAAACTACTTGTTTAGCAAATCCATTGCCAGAGCAGAGGGAATAACTCAAGAATATAAACTGTCTGAAATGCTCACTCAAATCTCAAAGCCCTGGCTCGGGTTCTGTGCATAGCGTTGTTGCTAAAACATCCCAGAGGGGTTTTGGGTCTCTATTTGAGGGAAAGCAGGGTTATAATCCATTTTCCCATTCCCATTTGCATTAAGACCATTACCTCTATTAACCCCGAAGTCCATACATCCATCAGCATCACCTCCTCTAACTCATACTGCCCTGATCGTCTTTCTTTCTCTTCTTTATAATAGTCATAAAAAACATAATAAAACTTACCATCCTATCCAATTTTAAATGCACAATTCAGCAGTGTTTCGTATATTCACATTGTTGTGAAAGATCTCAGGAACTGCTTCCATGTTGCAAAACTGGAACTCGGAACCATTTAACGTCTCCCCTTTCCCCCTGCCCCTCACCGTTTCTATGAATCTGACTACTTCAGATGCCTAGCGTAAATGAAATTATTTCTTTTTGTGACTGGTTTATTTCACTGTGCGTGAGGACCTCAAGGTTCATTTAGGCTATTCCATGTGACAGGATTTCCTTCCTTTTAAAGGCTGAATAATATTCCACTGCATGTATGTACCACATTTGGTTTATCTGTCCATCTACCTTTTGGCTACTGTGAATAATGCTGCTAGGAACAAGGTGTGCAAAGATCTCTTCGAGACTCCTGCTTTCAGATTGCTAGATCATACAACAGTTCTATTTTTAATTTTTTGAGGAGCCTCTGAACTGTTTTCCATAGTGGTAGGACCATTTTACAGTCCTACCAATAGTGCACAGGGTACCCATTTCTTCGTATTCTCACCAACACTTTTAAAAAAAATAGTCGCAATTACAAGAGGTGTGTTTTTTTAAAGGTTAAAAAAAATTTCCATTATGTACCTCATAGTAAAATAAAATATACCATTCACTGGAGAAAAATTTTATAACATTGAGTTAAAAATTATCCTTAGTTCCTCAATCCAAATAATGACTATTAAACATATTGATCATATATCTCTCTAGTAAATTTTGATAATATATTCCTTTTGGGGGAACATAGATAATTTAAGGAGGGAAAATGGGTAAAACAATTTGATTTTCATGAGCAAATAGAAACAGATGAATCTTACATACTAATAAAAACATTTTTACCTTCATTGAAATCTCTTTAACCTTTCCATCACTAACTATACACACTTCATTCATTGTTTAAATAAAGGGGTCTTTATGGACTCCCTTATTTAGCCTTTTCTCTTGTGAAAGACAACACACATACAGAAAATTTCATGAAGACAAATATATGACAACGAAATCAGTGTAGGGCGAGCATTCTCGTTACCACCATGGGGTCGGCAAGAACACTTCATATCCCCAGTTACCACTATCCTGACTTTTACGGCAATCACTTCCTTGTTCTTTCTTATAATTTTACCACCTACACCTGAATTTCTTAACACTGAAGTTGAGTTTTGCCTTTCCTTGAACCTCATGTGAATGGAATCACACAGAGTTATACTGCACCTGGATTCTTCCGTTTAGCATTGTACTTGTGGGGTTCACACATACTGGGGTTCACTCATTTGCACGGCTACACAGGCCTCTACTGTCTGAATATACCACAGTTTGTTAATTGATTCTGCTGCTGCTGGACTGGGTTCTGTCCAGGGTTCTACTGTCATGGCAGTGATGCTATGGACATCCACATAGGTACCTGCTGGCACACAAGGCCATGCACTCATGTTAGGTGTGCACTAAAGAGAGGAACAGACTGTGAGCGTGCTCAGCTTTTAGGAGACAGGCCAAACTTTCCTACTGTTTTTAAAATTAAGCCTTTTTTTTTTTTTTTTTTTTTAAAGGGCCTCCACCAAACACACCACCCCTGGTCTGTTGCTTTTCTGATCCCTGCCCCTGCCCCTCTATCAAACCCTCACTGGAAACTGTTAAAGCCTTCTTGGTGGCCATCACACTTGCATGTTGGCCAATGTGGCCCCCTGTACTTTGGTCAGCCTTGCGCCTTCCCATCACAATGAAGAAATGAATGCGCAGTGCACACCTACTGTGTGTGGGGTCGCAGGCTGAGGGCCAGGGATATAGAAAGGAAGACGGCAGGGCCTTGACATCATGTGTTCAAAGTGAGCTGGGAAAGGGGGTGCACAGAAAAGAAGGGGAGTCTCACCAGAGGCAGGATGCACCAAGCAGCTAGTAACTGGGGTAGATCATGAGGCCAAGAAGTAGAGAAGAGGAAGGGGTAAGGGTGATATGTGAATATCTTGGGGAGGAGAGCTGATCCTGACTGAGCCTTGAGGGAAACACAGGGCTGAGAAGAGCAGAGGCCGTGGCTGGGAACGTGCGCGCTATGTTTAGAGGCCAGGGAGGGATGAATGTTATCCTGAAACAATGATCTATGTCACCTATAGCTGCACAGGGGCAGAATCTGTCTCCTGAAGGGCCAGCTGAAGAGGAAACCTGAAGCCAAATAAGATATGCAACATAATAAAAAAAATTAAAGTCTGCCAGTTAAAAAACATTATGCTGAGTCACAAATGTGCCTTCAAATACAACCTCCAAATATAGTTCTAAAAATATGTATGCTACTATGAAGGATACTGAGAATGTGACCCTTCAAGGCCTAGAAAGATCTGTGATATGACTGACACAGGGCTCCAGCAGGGGTTCTCACATTCTGTTGGGCATAAAGGCACAGGACAGGGAAAGAGTGTTTGAATGAACACAAAAACACCATCACTAGTCCGCAAAAACTCACAGCATCATCTTTCCATACAAATAATAGCAAACGGCCAATTACTAGTAATAGTTGGACTTTTAAACTTTCAGGGGGCTTCTCTACCCGATGGGTTAGCCTAATACTAGGGGTTACAGAACCCCCTGAATGCAGAAGTGGAAAGTGGTACAAATGGAGTCAGGAAACTGGGATTGGGGCCTGCATGTGTCCTGCCAGCCCTGTGACCAGGGGTGAGGAGTCAATTCTCCTCATTTTCTCTTCTCATAAAATGAAAGGTTGAGCCAGGGTTTTCTCAAATCTCTCTTCTCCCTCTATTCTAGCAACTGATGCTGAGAGAAGGATGTCTTTGGCCCACTTCCTTATAAATGACAGAAGCTCCTCTCTATCTTTAACAACAAAATTTCCCACAAACCCTGAGACTTAAATGGTGGATGGTATGGGGCGCCCAGGGGGCTCAGTTGGTTGAGCGTCCAACTTAGGCTCCGGTTATGATCTCACGGCTTGTGAGTTTGAGCCCCACATTGGGCTTTATGCTGTCAGCTCAGAGCCTGCTTCAGATTCTCTGTCTGTCTGTCTGTCTCTCTCCCCCTTCATGTGTGCTCTTTTTCTCTCTCAAAAATAAGAAAACGTTAAAAAAAATTTTTTTTTAAAAGAGCGGAAATTTACAACAAGGAAGTGGCTTCTCCTATTTCCTCTCCAGGAGTGACTGCATTCCAAACCATCTCTTATTTGACTGGAAAGTGGTACACTTGTGAAGTGAGTCAGGTCAACTCTAATGGTGAATGTGAATACACCTGCATAGAATTGATAGATCTTTTCATAAATACATACACTAAAGTGTCTTTTGAAAAATGTGGAATTATGGAGAAATCTGTAATACCAAGTTTTCAGGTTCTGCATACTGAGAACGGCATGAATGCTGAGGAAACACAAGCAAAACAAAAGTGGTAGTACAGGAACTTGGTTACGGAAAGACCAGAGCCAGGTAACCTGGCTGTGCCTGACTTTATGACACAGAACTTTCTAGATGAAGTGATATGTGAATTAAATGAGATAACTTAGTTCTTCCAGAGCTAGTGATGTGGTCACAAATGATGGTGCATAAACTAAGTTATTACAAATCAGATCATATTTTAAAGTTAGTACTTAAAAAGAATCTTGGTATGAGTCCCTTCAAACTAAAATATCAAACCAACCGGATTAACTAAAATCATTCTGGAACTGAACAGTTTTGAGAGTTCAAACTAGTGACTTGAGCCTTGCGATTAGGTCATTCATGCGCTGTTGGGAAAGATAAGGCCTTATGTTTCTGAAGGACGGAGATGGGATCAGCTCAGTGTCCTATAATGGCCCTGACCTTTCTTTAGGGTCACAGCCCCTCCAGATGTGCCACCTCTACGGATACCTTTTCATGAACAGTACATACAAGTTCTTACAAGACACTGGAAAGTAAGATTCACACATGTCGTTTTGTGCTCCTTCCTTCGCTGCACCAGAATAAGGTGGTACAAATGGACTTGTCCGGGACAGTTCTAGCAAGCTGTGGCCTTGGATCTGTCACAAACTTGGGAACCAGAGAGCTAAGCCTGCTGAGGCTGTAAACAGCAAGGGGCTTCCAGCTGTCTCTTGGGGGATACAGAGCGGGGCAAAGGCTTGGAGCCACCTATTCTGGGTGTTTAGAACTTACAGCTCCAGTTCTTGGTTTTGCTGTAGAGAAGTGAGGTTGATGGTTAAGAGGGAAAATAGCACTGGCTAACGACTACTAAGGGCTTACTAGGAACTGTGTATTTATTGTCTCTTCAATTTCTCCAGCTACTTCAGGAAGTAGGCAAGGTTCTAAGATAGGCCCATCCTAGAGGTGAGAAACTGATGTACAGGAAGGGTTAAGTGACCTGCCCAAGACAGCACAGGTGGCAGAAACAGGATTCGCTCTGAAGGCCTGGAGCATCCCACCCAT
Source organism: Crocuta crocuta (assembly GCF_008692635.1). NCBI lineage: Eukaryota > Metazoa > Chordata > Mammalia > Carnivora > Hyaenidae > Crocuta > Crocuta crocuta. The sequence goes on along the minus strand of NW_027532203.1, from coordinate 16,088,901 downwards.
CTCTCCATGTATGTGCTTCAGGGCACTGGTTTCGGGGTCTGTATTCTAGTCACAGCCATTTATCATTTTCATGCTCAGGGAAATCAAGGTATCCCCAAATCCTGCAGGGTTTGAGCAGCCTCCTTCATTTGCCATTGGCATCCCCTAATTTACTTATGACTCCTCATTCACAAAGCAACAGAACAGAGGAAGTTGTTTCTGTGAATGAACTTTAGAAACTGTGCCCTCCTATACAGGAAATCTCTTTAAGGGCCAACCTCCAGCACAGTGCAGTGCAGACGGGAACTGCTCGACCAATACATGGTGAACAAATAAATGAGAGGAAAGAAAATCCTTACTGCAAATAGTAGCTTTGTAAAAAGAGGAATGCTAGCCACTGGATACTGGATGTATTTACTCAAGGACTCAGAGGTATAGGGACTGTGGGAGCCATAAAAATATAATGATCAAGAGCCCACATGGTTCCTTGTACCCACTGTATTCTGATCCGAAAACCCCTCAATATTGGATTTGGTGGTTTTCTTCAATAAGGACTGTTAACAAGGAGAGGCTATGTGAGGGAATGGAGAGAACATTTACAAAGGACTAAAATACTCACTGATTTTTCATTTTCAGATCCTACAGTCTAAGGCTGGGACACAGATGGCCAGAGATGAAGGCAAATCTTTTATGGTGCCTACCTGGCATTATTTCTCATCTCTGAATCAACAGGAAGAATGGTGAATATACACATTAAAAAAATGTTTTATTTGAGAGAGAGAGAGAGAAAGGGAGGGAGGGAGGGAGAGAGAGAAAACACCAAGCAGGCTCCATGCTTTCAGTGTGGAGCCTGATGCGGGGCTTGATCTCACAAATTGCGAGATCATGACCTGAGCCAAAATCAAGAGTTGGACACTTGACCGACTGAGCCACCCAGGTGCCCTGAACGCACAAATTTGATAAGACTGATATTTAATGGAAGGAATCATTAGAAACAAAGAAAGAATGAGTGCTAAATTTTAGGTGAAATTCCTCTAATGCACATTTTTAAAGATGGACCGTGCTTTCATTCCTTCAAATACATCTTTTGCCATAAAGATGCCAGAACTGAATGCAGATCACTCTCGACTAAACATAACCACCCACTTCAGACTATGTAATATTCTGGGATACAACGGAAACCATGGACACAATGCTCTATAAATGCAACTCAAATTCACCAAGCTTATCTCTGAGTGAGGAACAGAGAAAATGATTCATTCATTTACCCTTTATGGAGCCAGTGTTTCTCTTTGGGATTCAGATTATGAGCACAGCCACCAGAGGCTACGGGTTGGTTTTGTGACTTTAAATATATTTTTAGCAAATAGGAGCTATCCAGTCAAGGGGAAAAGTGCTCACAGATAGTGAGGTTCTACTAACTCGGGAGCCTAAAATAATCAGGGCTAAAAGTTAAGATGAAGAGTATCTCCAAAGAGTGGGGAAAAGAGCCCGAGGAATTCACCTCTAAATATTATCCAGTGGATATGCTAAACATCACATATTTAATGACAGAGAGAGAAAGGATAATGATGGTAAGACTCCAAAGGGTCTCATTTATAGCATCTTGTCATAGGAACTACTGAAAATTAAATAAGGCTGTTCTAGCTGCTACTGCTATCAATTAGCCAGCAGCCACTTCCCCAGCTATAATCGCTGCCACATGCACTTGTGTGTCACCCCTGGGCCTGCTAATTCCAAACACGGGAGGTCGCAGCCAGAGACTGCACTTAACAGGCTGGCCTACAACCGAATGCCCCGCTAGTGAGATTTTGTTGTACAAAATGAAATGATTCAGTACGTCAGAATATTTTAGATAATTTAGCCTAGTTCCGCTCCTTAGACATATGAACTAGATTATATACTTGGTAATAATTTAACCTTCACTTACCCAAAACATTTTCTGTGCCACAGAACGACATGCTTCTCTTGAGTTTTGTTCCTTATGGTTTTACAAAATTTAAACAATGATCTCTGGTCTAAGTTACCAGGTTATGCTGCCAATAAGGTGACTCACATCATGTGTAAAGGCCTTCCTTTTTGAAAACGGAAAAAATCGGTCCTGTGAAACTGACACTTTGGTTTGAAACGCAAGGATAATGTGCAAAATATAACAATTCCACCCTGAAAGGTCATCTTTTCATGTCTATGGAAGTAGCTACCCACTAGCCTTCAATGGTCCGGGAGGGGGTGCTATACCTCTACAGACGTCCGTGCCCCTCACTCCAGCAGCCCTTTCCTTGGGGGGCTCCTCAGACCTCTGGACTGATAGGGGTCCCCAGGGCCTGAGCCATGAAGCGCTGGACACTAACAAAGAGTTAAAGCTCCTCCCGAACTCTGGAAGAAATCAGGTTTCGTCAGTGAGGTTTGGCAATGTGAGAAACCCTGTAACCAATTTCATTTCCTGATAAATGAATGGTCCACAGGGGAAAGTCGGCCAGTGAGTTTCGGAACTGTTGAGAGCTCAGCCTTTACTGAAAGACTCCTTGAAGGAGCCAGCCTGTCTATTGCTTATCACTGCTGAGCCAGCCGGCCCCATGCAAACAGGGCCGCTGCCAGACTCCCCTCCCAGCTGCCCGGAGCACCGGGGAGGGGCCGGCACAAACATGTGGTATCCCTTTAGGAAAGGATACTGCTATCCTC
>NW_027532203.1:16062011-16086235 GCF_008692635.1 Crocuta crocuta | reverse complement strand
CCCCCAAAACACTGGCCCTTTTAACCTGTAGGTCTGGAAGCATATGCCTATTAAAATTATTTTAGAGCAGCAGGTTTAACGGTGTTCATCATTTAAATGTAAACCCCTCCCTCAACCCCATACAACTCAAACTAAAATATCCTCAGCATCCACTTTGGATTCAGAATTTGGGGAAACACAATGTCTAAAAACAGACAAATGCTCCCATAAAGAAGCATCACATGTAGAAGTTGATCGGAGGGCAGTTATGAAGGACAGAAAGTACTTCAAAGTACTGAAACAAGTTTACCTGCAATGTGAGTAGCCTAATTAATCACAAGACCATTTACCTTTTAAGCTTGAAGTGAAATAAATATCTGGACGTTTAAGTAGACCCAAAGGCAAATCTCATAAATAAAACCATATATGCTGTATCTATACTTAAAATCTTTTAAAGCCTTAAGGAACATTTCTTCACATGAATTCAAAATTGGTCAAAGCATCTACTTTAAAATATGTATGCTGAATTCAAGTACATTTTTGTGAAAGGTTAACGTGACATTTAAAGTATCTCATTTTCGCCTTGCTTAGAAAACACACAAAATTACCCTATATAAAATAGTCAAATGAACACTTGAAGGCAGGAGAAGGGGAAAAAAAAAATCCTAAAGAATGGCTTCGGGCCCTTAATTATAAAAAATAAAGCAAACAAAATCTGAGCTTTCAAGAGGCTTGCAGGTTTGGACTGGCGGCCAGGAAACCCGGAGCTGATTAGCCCCACCCCTGCAAGTGCACACGCACACGCAGCCCAGCGGTGATGGGGCATGCTGGGGATTTACTGGGGGCGGGGGGCTAATTCCACCCACCACCACCAACGCAGGGAATGAGGAAAGAGGGAAAGTCAGTGCCCCATTTTTTTCTCTTTTTCCATGGTTTGGGGACCACAAGATACATTCTTTCTTTGACTTCAATTTCAGATCCTTGGTGGCACTGAGCCAGGCCGACTCCAGGCCCCGGCTACGGAGAGGAGTCTGTGCATTCCTTTGGAGGGGACCGGTGCCTAAGTTAGCGTGATTTAGGTCAAATAATTTGGTGACAGAAAAGAGAATGAAGGGGACGGGAGTTTCCTAGGCTATTTAAAAACTGTCTAAATTGTGACCCTCGTGGGTCACGTGAACTGAAAAAAGGCGGCCACTTTAACACTGGGGCTCTTTTGGTCTCTATGGCTTATAAATCAAAAGCAAAAAAGAAATTTCTAAATACTAGGTTTCGGAACCACTCCAAATTTAAGTCTCTATGTATGTAATAACTGTACATGGTACTTCTAAGTTCAAAAAATAAGCAAAACTGGAAAAACTGAAAGATTTAATTTAAAAATAGGGCTCATTACCTGTGGTAGGAGCATTAGGTCTGGTACATAACATGAACACTGAGTTATTTAAAGGTTAATCGGCAGTGCTTTGTAGAACAGAGCTACAAATGACTACTGTATTTAATAAGCCAAAAGCACATCTGAGGCCTTTAATTAATCTGAAGAACTGTTTCTTATAAGTATTGTGCAAAACACATGTGTTTCTTACACAGTGAGTTCCAAAAGAATGACAACATTTTTCTGTTTTCTTCTGAATGCGGCTGCTTTGAGACGCGTTCAGGTTCAGAAGCTGGATGGGGTGGGAGCGGGGGTTGGGGGAAGGCTTACAGAGAGGGTATGAACAGACAGACAGACGGCTGTGGGACCAGACTCCCAGAGTTCTGATAAGAGAGGCTGCTGCTGGGGGTGGGGGTGGGGGGCAGACAGGACAGGATTTCCCTCAGATGTTCACCAACTAAAACCCTGAGGGGTCAAGAACCTCGCTTCAACTTTTGCCTCCTTGCTGGCGAAGGACTGCCAGCATGATTTTTACGAGCCAGACAATGAGTGAGGACCCAAGATTCCAGGGTCTGGACAGTTAGGAACCTGGGGTACTCATGAGGAGGAGGGGCCGGGGCAACTCCCTCTTTCAGTGTGCGCTTTTCCTTCCTTCCCGGTTCTTCTCAGTCCACGTGAGTCACAGGACTTTCCCCTCTGAGAGCTGAGTGTGCCGGGCGCAGACCCAGCCTGAGCGTGGGGTACTCTCCCACTCCCGCTATTCCTTAGGCCTCTGCTCAGGCTTTCATCCAAGGGTCCGAGTCACTCAGAAGTGTTAGTCTAGCTAAAGCGAACAAATATGACCATTATAGAGCTGAGGACTTATAGGCACAGAGAGGTCCAGTGAAAGATAAACAGGGAGTCGATGACAGGATCAAAAAGAAAATACGCATTTCCGGATCCTTTCTTGGGAAACTGGCAATAGGTCTGATGAGTTAAACTATAGACGTGCAATTTCATCCACGTTTTGACGATGGGGGAGTGGGAGATGCTGTAAAATGGCAGGATTTTTCCAACTTTGAGAATTCAGAACATTTACTACTTTGAGTCCTGGAAAGAAGGAATGGTAGTTTAAGTTTTGAGGTGGGGAAGCAGAGGGAGCAAAAGAATGTTTACTCTGTTTTATAGAAAAAAAAAAAGTTTTATGAAGTGCTCTTTCCAGTGGAAGACATAATTATTATTTTCTGCTGGGAAACATTCTGGCTAGTTTACAGTAAGGATCTGATAGAACATGGGAAGAGTTTAAACCCCACACATTTAAGAGCTTGCTAACACATATTTTCCTATGCTGAGGCTGTGGGGATGTTTATCCTTCCTTTCCATAGAGCAATGTCAGAAATGTGTCAGCATGGGCACCCTGGTACCATGGAAGCAGAGCGACATTCGGATGAATTGTAAGTGAGCAGGCAAACAAATAAACCCAACCCACACTTCATCTTACTACTCAAAGTGAGTAAATGTTTTCTTTTTGGGGAGTAATCTTCCTGTCTGCGTGTGTGCGTCTATAGTTGGATGAGTGAATACACAAACACATGCACACAAGTGCGTATGTATAAACACAAATATGAATATAGCCGCAATCATGTGAAAAGTGTTATGATGTCTTTGAGTCTGGAAGACACGTTAAGAAAAACTGCCATGCCTTTCCAGTTCTAGATGACACGATAAATTATTTCCTACTTTTGGTTTACTCGCAGTGCCATAGAGAAGTAAACTACTGAAATGTGTTCTGGTAAAACATTACGATGTGACTGTCCGGGTAATTTACCACTCCAACGTACTAATGAGCACTGTGTTGTCTATGCTTTGAGATCACAGGCCACACAAAATGATTTTTCTGGAGCCCGCTGACTTTTTCTATCAGGACTTATCATATAAGAATGTAGGAACCACATAAACGGTAGGATGTTCACATCCTGAGGACACCTGGAAAGGAGTGAGCTGCAGATTCCACTCTAGAACAGTCTCTGGAGGTAGTGAACAGATGTGGTTTTGGTTCTCCCAGAAATCTCCCTGGGAGTGGCACAGACAGGCTACGGATGCCACAGACACACCACTGCAGCCAGTCCCGGTAACTTTTTGGCGGATAATATGTTTAGACGGAAAATCTTTTTCTCGTTCCACCTAAAGGAGCTCGGTTTTGGAGGGCAGGTGTTAAATGGCTCTTATTCTGGCACAAGGGCAAGCTCTGGGCTGGGTGAGAAGGAGCCTGGAGAAAAAATGCTCGTGAGTCCCCTGTAGGACCCTAGCCTGGAAGGCTCCTTTTTCCAAGGTGTGAACTCCTGAAATGATCGAACCATAAATTAGCTCTTTTCTCCAGTGGTGAAACATACGGTGCCCTGCATGACAAGGGAGTGTCACAAAAGTACTTCTTCTCTTTTTCCTTTTGGCAAGGTTTTCCTGGTCTCCAGTTACAAATTTTTTTTGAAAGATTTTATTTTTGGCGCTTGGGTGGCTCAGTCGGTTAAGTACCCGACTCTTGGTTTTGGCTCAGGTCATGATTTCACAGTTTGTGAATTCAAGCCCTGAGTTGGGCTCAGAGCTGTTTGGGATCCTCTCTCTTTCTCTCTCTCTCTCTGCCCCTCTCCTGCTCTCTCCCTCTCTCTTTCTCAACATAAATAAGTAAGCTAAAAAAAAAAGAGATTTTATTTTAAAGTAATCTCTACATCCAACGTGAGGCTTGAACGTACAACCCGGGGATCGAGAGTTGCATGCTCCACTGACAAGCCAGCCAGGCACCCCTTCAGTTACATATTTGAATTGAACTCTGCTATCTGTTAGGTGAAAATGACCAAACTGATTGTTTCCATCTTGTTTGTTTATTGAGATTATCATAAAATAGCATTCACTAATTTTGGTGGTCAATTCGCCAAATTTTTTATTTGGATGCACTCACGCATCACCCCAATGAAGATACAGTCCGCTTCCATCACACTAAGAAGCCCCTCTTGGCCCAAGGCAGCCACTGATGTGCTTTTGATCACAATTTTGCCTTTTTCAGCATTTTGTTAATTTCTTAAAAAAATTTTTTTAAATTTATTTTGAGACAGAGACAGTGCGAGTGGGGGAGGGGCAGAGAGAGAGAGAGGGAGAGAGAGAGAATCCCAAACAGGCTCCACACTGTCAGCACAGAGCCCAACACAGGGCTCAAACCCATGAAACCATGGGATCCTGACCTGGGCCAAAACCAAGAGCTGGACACTGAACTGGCAGAGCCACCAGGTGCCCTGGAATTTCATTAATTTCTAATCATCACATTTAACTTTGATGATTCTACTGTTTTTACAATTATTGAGGCTTGCTCTGGGGCTTAGAATATGGTCAATCTTGGTCTAAATGTGCTACATGCATTCAAAAAGAATGTGGATTCTGCCACTATTAGGTGAAATGTTCCATGAATATCAATCAAGTCAAAATGGCTGACAGTACTTTCCAGAGCTCCCATGTCTCTGTTGATTCTTTTGTCCAGTTGCTCTACCACCTGCTGAGGTTGGGTTGCTAAAATCTCCCACCATGATAGTGGAAGTGTCTTGTTCTCCCTTTAATTCTGCCAATTTTCTGCTTCATGATTTTGATGCTCTGTTATTGGTCCCTATATATTTACAATTGCTTATGTCCTCCTGTTGAACTGTCCTTTTGACCACTATGAAATATTCCTCCTTCTTCCCCTAGGTTATCATGTGAGATCTGTATTACATCACATTAACCTTCTTATGCTTACTGTTGGCATGGTACCTCTTTGTCCTTCTGTCATTTGCTTTCAGCCTATCTTTATCTTTAAATCTTTTTTTCAATGTTTATTTACTTATTTTGAGAGAGCACTGCGCAAATGTGCGCATGCACACGAGTGGGGGAGGGGCAGAGAGAGAGGAGGACACAGAATGCGAAGCAGGCTCAAGGCTCTGAGCTGTCAGCACGAGCCCGATGCAGGACTTCAACTCACGAACCACAAGATCATGACTTGAGCCCAATTTGGACGTTTAACTGACTGAGTCACCCAGATGCCCCAGCCTATCTATATCTTTAAAGTTAAAGCATTTCCTTTGCAGACTGTATATAGTTAGGTCTTATTTTATCCATTCTGCCAATCCCTGCCTTTTAATGAGTGTTTAGTGCATGAACACTTTATATAATTTTTGATGTGACTGGGTTTGGGTCCGCCACCTTATTTCCAGTTTTCTATTTGAATCCTCTGTTTTGTACACTTGTTCTTCCTTTCTTGCCTGATGGAGGAGGGGAGAATCATTTGAATATTTTTACATTTCTGTTTTTCCCGTTGGCTTTCTGGCTATTCATTTTTGTATTATTTTTATGGTGGCTGCCCTAGAGATTACAAGATACATCTTTACCTCTTCACAACACACAGTAGGACCATGTCCATCCTTTCCTAACCTTTATGCTATCACTGGCATTTACCCAGATACGTTACCCCTTCTGGTAAGTACTCATTTTTTTCTGAAAATCTGGGTTTCCATCTGGGATCATTTCCATTCAGCCTAAAGAAACTTCCTTAGCACTTTTTATAATGCAAGTGTGCTGGCAGCAAGTTCTCTTGGTTTTCTTTCTCTTGATGATGTCTTTATTTCATTTCCATTCCTGAAGGATCTTGTCATTGGATTTAGCATTCTGGGTTGACTGTTGTTTTTCTTTCATACTTGGGGACTTTTGTTCCATTCTCTTTAAGACGCTCCGGTTTCTAACAAGAAGTGATACCTTAATTGGACTGTTGTGCTCCCGCGCGCCCTGTGACATTTTTCTCTTGGTCTTTATCACTGGCTTTCGGTACTTCTGACAAGAGCATGCCTTGATGTGGCATTCTCTGTGTTTATGCTGCTTGGGGCTGGCATCTTGTGTTTGCAAATTTCTGTCTTTTCCCCCCTTGGTTCTTTTTTGTTTCTATTTCTCATTTGAGACTTCTCATTTCTCTGCTGAGATTTTCATGCACTGAAAATATGTTTTATGCAACAGAACACTGAGGAGAGTTATAGTAACTGCTTTAAAATCCTTTTCTGTTCATTCTGACATCTGGTTCATCTTGGGGTTGAATTCAATTGATTCCCTTTTATTTAGAGACTGTGTTCCATTTTCTTGGTTCCTTAGATGTTGGGAAATTCTGGATTGCAGCCTGAATAATATTAAGTTGTGGCGATTCCTGTCTGGGCTGGAACTGCAAACTCTGGATTTGGTGTGGCACCCGGGTCTCTGGTTCAGATCTTTTGTCTTGAGTTGAGCTGCTTCATGTCTGGTCCTTTGACGTGTGGTTCACACGTTTTTCAGACGTGTGGGTAGACACACTTTATGATCCCCTTTTCTCCTAGAATTCCTCCACTATTTTCAGATTTTATAGATTCTCTGCCTCTCTTTTCTGGTTCTCCAGGCCAGGAAGGTTACAACTTGCCCTTCTCACCCCACGTCTGCTATGTGTGCACCTCGCACTGCAGGCAGCCCAAGGCTAAAAGCCTCAGGGGCAGGAGGTAAGTTTGTTCTCCCCCATCCTCCAAGGGAAAGTGTTCTCCACCAGTGTCTTCCTGCATCTGCGTCGTCTTCTCTTGCCACCAAGGTGGCAAGTCTGGTCTTCCCTCAGGCTTCGGGTCTTCGGCTGCGGTGCGGGGAGTCTGCTTCCCACATGTGGCTCAGGGATCACTCACAGATGCGGACAGACACAGTTAGGGGACTGCCCCTCAGGCTCTTTCCCTTCTGGGGCTCCTCTACTCTCCTCAGCACTCAGGCTTCCCCAGCTTCACTTCTGCGGCTCCTCAGGCCAGGAGAACGAAGTAGTTCCATGTGAACCTCTCGCCCCCATCGAGTAAACTACCCTGGCAGTGCTTATTAGCCCCAGGCTATGTTAGCCAAGGACAGGAAGCTTCCTTCTCTAGCTTCCAATCTCCCTCTTCTCAACAAGCAAGAACTCCTGATGGATCTGTTTGCTTCTATTCACTCTCTAGTGCCTTAAATATAGCTGTGTGTTATTTGTCCAGGCTTTATTGCTATTTCTATAGGGGGAGTCACGTGGGGCCTTAGTCCATGACACCTAGAAGCAGGTGTTCTCAAGCTGATTTTCAACTAAGCTAAGCTGTCTTCACTCATTCTGTAACATTTGATGAGTGGCTATTCTGTGCAAGGCGGTGTATTATGCTTGATGCCATCAGGGGACATAAACATAGAAAACATGGCGAAGGACTAAAGATGAAATGAGAGAGATTACAATATATACATATTTGTATACAAGATAGCATGGGAACTTTTTTTAGAAGCTTAAAACTAGAAATCATCTGCACATCTACCAGTGGTAGAATGGATAAACCATGAACTATTTACACAACATAATATTAATACATCAGTGGAAAGGGACAAATTTTATGTGTCTCATACACAATGTTGAGCAAAAGAAGGAAGGTGCAAAGAAAAATAAACTGTATGATTCTGTCTATGAAAAGTTAAAAAATGGAAAACAAGGTCGTTTGGGAACATACCCATGGATGACAAAATTATGAAGAAGAATAAGACCGTCACCTCCAAAGTTAGGACAGTGCTTATTTCTAGGGATTTCTGGGCTGTTGGCAATGTTCCAGGTCTTGATCTGAACAGCGAATGCATGGATACTCACTTTATAATTATTCTTTTAAAGTACACATCTATAGTTTATGTAGTCATCTATATAAAATACTATGTATCTTATACGTAGGTATATAAGATTTTATCTTCTACTATATAGTCATCTACATAAGATACTATATATATATATATTCACAGTTTAAAAAGAAAGAAGGGGTGTGGCTTTATTAGTAAATGGAACCTTGACTACATTCTGCACATGATGCATGACTATGAACCAGTTACTATTATTCTTAGGACTCAACATTCTTCTGAAAATGGGTATAAAACGTGTTCCTTCCAATCTCACTAAGACTAGTAAGCAATAATATAATTTGATACCAACAGAAATCAGGTTTAACTTACTCGATGCCAAAGAAAAGCCGCCTTTAAGTGTTTATTAAAAACTGTTTCCTTATTTTAAACGTCATAAGGTCATTTCTTTTTGAAAAAGCACGGAAAAATCTTTTTGATGAGCACAGATCCTTTTTGGACACAAATAATTAATTAGTCGATAATTTATCATATTTTTAATGCTGGAGTTTCTGTATATTTGATTCTTTTAAGAGGAGCATACTGGTGGTGACCTTCATAGTTTACTAATCAGCATTATACTGGTCAGAGATTAGAAAGCCCCTGAAATATTTGTCCAAGTTTGTAAATTTAGCTGTGCTTGCGATGAAGGCCTTACCTTCCAAGTTTTCAAAATGGACTCAGTTGCTTGCAACTACCATGCATTGCCTAAGGTGCTTCTTGCTGCCCTTAGGGTTCTCAGGCAACAATCCAGTAAGGAACTGGGAGGCAATTTCTGAATTGGCAGGAAAACAGAAAGTGTTACATCAGTTCATTAGGTGTCACCAGTTCACTAATAGGCATCACCAGTGTTCACGTTCTTCACAGAACTAGGCTTTCATGGCCATGAGCCCTCAAAAACCAACAAACACAGTACAAAGAAATGTCAGCGAGTATGGTCAGAGGGTTCCCAGCATCCTCAGCGTGACTACTTATGGACCAATCACTGCTCTTTCCACCTCGCCCCAGAAATGAAAGCTGCCATAAAGAAAGAAGTTTTCATCCTCCAAACGGACCAATTTTGCTACCCGTAAGGAATTACAGTAGTGGACTTTGGTTTCTTTAAAAAGTCTTTTATCTCCTTGAAATTTTCAGAAACTTTTGGGAAGTGCATGCTCAAGTAAGAACATCTCTTTAAGAAATCACTAGAGCCAAACACAATGATTTAGTGTTCTTATTCTTTCACTTAAAAACGTTCTATTTTTTCTCTGTCTTGAGAGTACCAATAAGGAGAACCCACAGAACAAATTACTATAATTTGTTAGTCATCCTTTTTTCAGAAATAATTCATTCTTTCACTTATTATCCAATAAAAAGGAATAATTTTGTAATGATTGGGGAGCTTTTCTCTTTGGTCATAAATTACATTACAAAACACTTTGTAAGGATTAGAGCAAAGGGCTTGAACAGTAGCTCTAAAGGCAATGAATGGAACCATCTCAGTAATTATCCTACGGCCAACCTAACAGAAAAGCTGAGACTGAGACAGACGAAGAATGATAACTGGTTCAATTTTTTAACCACCAGAGTGGAATCTCTCCTTAGCAAATGTCAGTTTGTAAATCACAAATTTCTGCCTATACCAAAGAAAGTAACTCTATCAAAATCAATAGCAGAGATTTAAAGATAAAACCACACAGATTAGCTTTTCAGTGGAAGAGTATCAACATTTTCCATTGCTGCCCTTGTGTGGCAAATGTGTGTGTGTGTCCCTTGGTCGCTGGAAACCGTGGTTTAGAGAACTGGGCAAAAATTCTTTGACTATAGAAAAACCAGATTTTTATCACTTTTCAATTATGTGTTCTAGGTTTCAAGACTGTATTTGAGATGTAATGAAAACAAAGACTAAAATTTTATACTCTGGGATCACAAAGTAAAAACTAGGTTTAATCTATTTCTCATTCACCGCAAGGAAGGAAAAAAAATCCTATCAACTGCTTACAAGTCTACCATATGTTTAATGGAACAAAAATAATGTAAGACATTAAGTACCAAGAGTTAGACTATTTATCAAGAATGGCTATTCGAAAAGTAAGTATGACATAAAGTTGTTGCACGTTTAGTGCAATTTCAATATTATGTATGAGAAAACAGTCTGTGTACGTTTGAGTACTCTATAAAGGAGCAATGAGTCTAATTTCAAACATAAGGTCACTCTACAACATTGAATAAGATACTGTCTAAACCAAGAACTTAACTAGGTATATTATGAATGCTTTAAGGTTAAACATATTGATCTACTAGGCAAATAGGTTTCTGAATTAGGAGACAAAAATTTAAGATTTAAAAGAAAGAACAGCTGAAATTCATGGCTCAAAGACAAGATGAACTGAAATGAGCATGGACAAGCCATTAGATTCTCTTTAGGTTGTTTCCACACTTGCGAAAGGTAAATTACTTTCATATTTCTCACAGTTGTTGGGAAGACTAAATAGGAATATCTATATAAAACTACCTAGCAGAAGTCCCCGCACAGAGCAAGGGCTCAATAAAGGGAACTAGATAATAAACAACAAAGGAAAAAAGAGCCAAAAGAGGGATATTTATGTCAGACTGAAGACCAGATGCAACATTTTAAAAGACACAGACTTTAATTTTTTGCTACTGACTAATTTATAAAATAACTGTGGTATCTTCTGTCTGGGTTACATGTTAAAGAAGTCTTCTATTTTACGGCTCATCATGTAAGAGGTGTTAGTGTTTTATAGGAAAGGAAGATAAAACCTCTCTGATCCCACCAAGGCTAACCAGTAACCCTAGCCATCATCTCCTTAGTTTTTGTGAGGGCAAGGATTTGGAGGAAACCAGGCCATACAATAGTGATTCTTCAGTCTGGAAAATCATCTGGACCACTCAGAGAAGCATTTAAAATGACGGATTCCCAAATTTCGCACCAAACCACTGGGTCAGAATCTGAGGGGAGACCCAGAAATCGGCACTTGAAAACAGTGCTCTGTGTGACTGTGTACGTTCTCTTGGAACCCTCACCTTGATGGAAGGAGAAGCAGATCTATTGTAAAGCTGTAATCATCAGGACAGTATGGCACTGGCACAAAAACAGACACGCAGATCAATGGAACAGCAGTTGTGTTCTTCCATAAGACCCAGACAGAAAGGATTCTAACATCCCCAAGTCCTCTCGTGCTTCCTCCCGTTCTTGCCCTGAAAAACTGCTCTGAGGGATTCTACTGAGGGACTGACTCTCCTTGGCTAAGATTTCCCATCTGCTTCCTTCCCACGTGCCGACTGGCGACTCGGAAAGCTAGAACAACATCCTGCACATGAGTGTGTTGGGAGTGTGTGTGCGTGCATGTGCACTTGAGAGCATGTATCTCCTAAGACAGTCCTCACATGGGGGTCGAATGGTCCTAAATATCAGCCGCCAGTATTATCCAGTGGCCTCCTGAACCACCAATGATCTTGTGTTTATTGTTCCACGAGAGACAAAAGTAACTTAGGAGTAGGACTTGATCCTTGTTTTTACTGGACAAGAAACTCGAGGAGCTTGGAACAGGAGGGAGAGCCGCTCTGACTTTTTAAACTTCTGCAGAGATCATTCTGGGTCTAGGGGAACCTCGGTAGGAATGCAGCCATTGTCCACCCCCCCCCCCTTTTTTTTTAGGATGGAAGTCCAGCCCAGACCCGTACCTTTTACACGTAGTACTTCCTAGAATCCACCCACAAGTGAAAAAGAATTGATAAAATCTATAAGGGACTCACCAAACTGNTGGACAAGAAACTCGAGGAGCTTGGAACAGGAGGGAGAGCCGCTCTGACTTTTTAAACTTCTGCAGAGATCATTCTGGGTCTAGGGGAACCTCGGTAGGAATGCAGCCATTGTCCACCCCCCCCCCCTTTTTTTTTAGGATGGAAGTCCAGCCCAGACCCGNAGACTCTTGAATGCTGAGAACAAACTGAGGGCTGATGAGGGTTGGGGGAGGGGAAGGGGGGTGATGGGCATGGAGGAGGGCACTTGTTGGGATGAGCGCTGGGTGTTATATGGAAACCAACTGGACGATAAACTATTTTAAAAAAACTCTGTATATCGTGGCAAAACATACTTCTTTAAAAGATTCTCTTTGGAAGTATTAAAAAAGATATATATATATCCTAAAAAAATAAAAATGAATATTAAGATATTAACAGTAAACAAAAAAAAGAAGAGAGAAAATAGTACACACAAAAAATTAAGTCAAAAAGTCAAACGAGGCCATTGGAACCACTAAAGTAGTTCTAGGCTAGCAGCAGACTGGATGTGAGGAAGAGGCTAGCTGTTGGCTGGTGGGGTGGTGTCGGGCACTGGAGCGCAAACGTCCCCATGGGAACGTGAGCAGCTTATTATCAGTGTCTGTCTGGCCCTGTGAACATGCGCGCTCGACGCATCCCGAGGAAGAGAGAGATCAGGCAGAAAGAAGCAAACAGGGGCTCCGTATTTCTCATAGGAGCCTGGTAGCTCCACCACATTCTTCCCTTTCCAAGAAAGATTCAGAAATAGAATGAGGTCACTTATCTGAATAGTTTCCTCTGCTTGAACCAAAATGAAATCAGTGTGAGCAACGGCCAAGAAGAGATAGTATGAAAAATTTAGGGAGGTCAATCTGCACGGGCAGTATCCTGTTGATGTGTGCACTGAAGTGGAGGTCAGATCAGGGTTTGTAGTGCTCAGAATACAGAGTGTGGAACTGTATTATAGGCTTCAAAAATGGAACTATTCCAGCAAGGTGATGAGGGCTCCTGCTTTGACCTTTGCTCTGCTACAGTGTTTTGGCAGGAAAGTGGACTCTGCAAGAAGTCTATGGAGAGCTGTTCTCCAAAGCAGAATGTTGACCTGAAGCAGCATCTCAGACCACCAGCCAGTGGTCAACAGACCCCCTTCTGTGCTGCCTCCCTTCCATTCAGCAAATATGGAAGTGCCCTAATGTGCTAATATAGTTTCAGGTACATCAGATTAACAAAGCGTGAAGGTCCCTGCCCTCATGGAGCTTCCATTATGTGGGAGAAGAAGAATAAAGAATAAGAAGGAATAAAAAGTAAGTACACGCAAAGGATGAATAATGCAGAGGAAGAAAAAGAATACAGTAGAATTAGGGGGACAGGGAGTGTGAGCGCTGGAACTGGAGGCCAGGGTAGCTCTCAGGGAGTCAGCCATCAGTTGCTTGGGCGAGTGAATACATGAAGGGGGCATGCAGACATCAGAGAGAGCAGTTGAGGCAGGGAAGGGAAACCAGTACAAAGGCCCTCAGAGTGGAGCAGTTGGGGCTGGTGCGTTGGGATGAATTAACACTTGCTGTGCTTTGCAAACTTGAACTAACACCAGACACCACCTTGGCGCTTGTTAAAACGCAGAGAACTGGGTCCCAGCCCCAGAGCTTTGACTTCAGGAATTCTGGGGGCCCGAGAATGTCCACTTCTAACAAGTTCTATGGGATGCTGGTGCTGCTGGTACAAGGGCTATGCTCTGAAAACCAATGATCTAGGGGTGCCTGGATGGTTCACTCGGTTAAGCATTGAACTCTTGACTTCGGCTCAGGTCATGATCTTGTGGTTTCTGGGATGGAGCCCTGAGTCAGGCTCCGTGCTAACAGCCCAGAGCCTGTCTGGGATTCTCTTCCCCTGCCTCTCTCTGCCCATGCCCTACTGGCATGCATGCTAAATAGATGGCATGCCTGGGTGGCTCAGTCGGTTAAGCGTCCAACTTCGGCTCAGGTCATGATCCCATGGTTCGTGGGTTCAAGCCCCGTGTGGGGCTCTGTGCTGACAGCTAGCTCAGAGCCTGGAGCCTGCTTCAGATTCTGTATTTCTCTCTCTCTCTGACCCTCCCCTGCTCACGCTGCCTCTGTCTCTGTCTCTGTCTCTCTCTCTCTCAGAAATAAATTTTAAAAAGTAAGTAGATAAAATAAACTTAAAAAACAAAAAACAACCCAATGACTTAATGCTTATTTCAAAAACCGAGTCACTAAGTAACAGTGGACCATTAAATTGATTTAATGGGTCTGCCTGGCAATTAAAAAAAAGGAAAGGAAGTTCATCATGTTTACTAAGGACAAATGAAATGTTTCTCTTTTATGAAACTTTTGTCTCAGTTGTATAGAAATGTGTGTAAGATGCAGTTTTGCTGTGGGTGGTGGTCAAAAAAATTTAAAAGCCGCTAATGACATTAGTGTGTCACTAAATGACACCAACCACAGAATTACGAGAATCTTATTTTTTCAGTGGGACACAAAGCTGAACTTGCCTCGGGTCTTCTCTTTCACTCACCCATGCATTCCTCTGCCCAGACTTCTTTTTCATCTCAGCCCAGGGAAGCCTCACCATCCCTTCAGGACAGAGAAGATCAAGTCCAGGTTTCTCCTTCAAACCTTCCCAGCGACGTCCCCTTTCCCTGCTCTGGCCTCCCCCGGAACTGAACTTCTATACTAGTCATTCGACATGCAGCACGAATCTTTGCAAGCTGTGTCTTTTCTCTCCTAAAATGTGACCGTTGTTTTGAGGACAAAACACCTGGTGTCTTATACACCTGTATTTGCCCATCACTGCCCTGGCAATGTCGTGTTTAAAGTGGCCTAGCTGAGGACGGAATAAACAGTCAAACCATGCTTAAAAGTTACAATGTGTTATCTGAATGCTGCATGTACTATAAATGCGGATGAAGAAAATTTAGTAAAGGAACAAGGGAATGGTGGAAAGAGGGCAAAATGCAGGGGAACCAATCAACTGGGAGAGCTGAGCGCTAAGGGCAGGCACAGCCCCCACCTTCCCATTCTGCACCCCAAAGCCTGGGCCGAGGGGTCCTCAGTACAGCAGGCCACGGCGACAACCCTCACTTTGACCCGGCTGAGAGTAAGTCCTTTGGATGCTCTGCTCTAAGGCTGTGCGATGGGTACAGAGAGCTGAAGGACTGAAGGAGAAGCAGCCAGGATTCGGGCGGAGAGGCGGGCTGGGAGGGAGCGAGCGGTGGAGTGGAAACGTTCATTTCCGCTGTGACTGTGTGGCCGGGGTGAACCGGGGCGGGCTGCAGGGGAAGGGAACGGCCTGCGCTGGGACCTGAAGCCCGAGCAGCTCATCCGACAGAAAGACACGGAGCCGCCAGGCGGTGGAAGGAGAGGAGGCAGGAGGCAAGATCCACAGGGAAACAAGAACCGGAGCCGAGAGCGACGCTCCGGGGGGCCCTGTGTGCTGGGCCACGAGAGAGCCGCCTCGGGCTACTGGCCTCGGCCTCGGGAGGGAGGGGGACACGGGGGGCGCCAGTGGGGAGGTTGTGGGGAGGCGGTAACAGACCGCCTGAGATGTGGGGAAGCAAAGCGGGGAGTGGGGGCGTGGAGGCCAAGGAGAGATTTGGGAAACACTTAGGATTCACAGAGCTGATGGCACTTCTGACTTGGAGAGGATGTTGGCTGGTCGCGTTTCCACGGGAAGAAACCCACGAGGACACAGGAGAGTGTGGCTGCAGACCTGCTGACGGGAGTTTGTGTGGGACCTGGTGGCAGGCCACCCAGCAGCGGGTGGGAAGGCCAGGGTGGCCCTCAGAAATCAGCTCTGGGGACAGACAGCTGGGGACCCACTTGGGGTGGGGATGGGGAGAGAATCCCAGGAGGGGGAAGGGGGGAGTTTTGAAGCCAGTCAGTATTAAGAAGCCATTAAAAATTTGAACTTTCAGTTAACTAGATTTCTCTTTACGCAACTAACAACAGAGAAAGTATTCAAAAAGTGAATATAAAATAAAAGCTTTAAAAATAACTTGGGGTGAAACTGGCTACCCACCTTTAATTCCTATGCTTTATCAACTGAATGAGATGAGAAGTTCAAGTAATGTCAGTGACTTATATTATTCCATACCTTCCTATTTATGAAAAAAGGGATGTTATCTTCTGGTTAATTCCCCCTGAAAAACGGCCTAATTTTCAAACACTAGATACAGTAAAATTCTTATTTCTCAAATTACAGATCACTCACGAAATCAAAGAAAAGAGGGAACCCGGGGACTTTATACAGCTGAATATGAGGGTGTATGGCAGCGGTAGGAGAACTCGCACAGGACTGGCTGCCTTCTGATCCATCGTCAGGACACTCTGATTGCGCATGGGAGTCAGGAGCACGGCCCGGTGTGGACGCAGACAGTGGGAACTTTGAGCTGTGGCTTCTAACTCAGCTCCCGGAGGACACACTAACTTTATTTATTTCCTTCCAAACTCTAAAGGAGAAATAAGCGACTCAGGATTTCAGAGCCTGTTCTTTATGTCTCTGTTTATGCAGGAGAGTCTGAAAAAACTAATTACCTGGTATTGCCTTTCCCAGACTTCACGGAATACCAGCAAGAAGAGGATGTTTAGAATGACATTAATACTATTTACTCTGAACAGCCAAGTTGTTTAACTATATAGACAGATTTATCCAAAGAGTATATGTTCCCACACAGGATATTACACAAATATTTTAGAAGGCTATGTCAAATAACATTTGATTGAAAAATATTTTATTTGGTTGGAAGTCAATTACTATGCCACGGGCTTCCAGATCTTAATGTTTACTTGCCCAAAATTGGAAGAATAACTTGTCTACAAATTTGGCTTCAGTCCTATAATGCAAGGGGAACTTCAAAAACTTCTGCGTCATCTTCAGCTGACATTAGCTGACTATTTCTCATGAGCAAGGAGCACTGTGCTCCTCTTAACAACCCAAAGGGTAGTTGAAAAGAAGCTGGAATTTTCCTAATGTTTAATTTACATTTTCAGAAAGAACAAATCAATAACTGCACACACTTCCATACTTTCATAAAGACCTTATTACAACAGTGTTTCCAATTTAAAGCACCCTCCTTTCCATCAATCTTGCACACAAAGCTATTATTACATGCCCGACAATTATTTTATCAGTATATATTAGTAAACCAGCCAAAAGGCAATAATGTGCTGTCATGTGGTATAATGCAAATATTATTCAACACATAGCTTGAATTTTCAATCAACTCTAGATATAGCAGTATTCTATGAATTAAACTCTAGAGGTTTTAAGTGATTCGTTTTATTATAAACACTCAATCCAAAAAGATGATTAAAATAATTGAGATAAGGCTTGATTATAAAGATAAACAGCCTTTTTTTTTTTTTTTTCTTCTGGTAACATCTGTGGTAATAATGTGCTATCATTTAAACCAACTGAGGATGACTCACCATCTGTGAATAAATATAACTTTAGTTTCTTTTCTAGTACTGGGGATGGTTTGCTTTCTTTTCTTTCTTTCTTTCTTTTTCTTTTTTTTAAAGAATCATCCCTCCTCCCTCATCAGCCCCTCTTGCAACCACAGAGTGAGATGGTAATCTGAAGTCAGGCATACAGTTTCTTGCTATGTTTCATAACAAAATGAACTGGCATTTAAGGGATTTATCCATGACCTTGGTCTCCAAGATCTTGCTCTAAATAAGAGTGAACTAGCCTGGGACCTCCTACAGATCAATCAATCTCTCTCTTTAACCATAATCCTAAAAAACAAAGAGTCATATTTTCATTTATATGTTACTGTCTCAAATATAGTGAACACTTTCTTTCTAAACACAGTATAATGAATGAAGAACCTATTAACATTCAAACATATAGCCTGTCTACTGTAATTCATTTTGCTTTCAGGTGAGTACTAGAGTGAACTAATTAGCTTTCAATATCTGCTATGGTCCGTGGAGGGGCCCTTGGGCCAGGGGCATTCACCAAAGGAATTAGAAAATAAAGTCTGGGATTGGGGTGGATAGGAAAAAAAATGGACTAAAGACACAATTAGTGAGCAATAATCCAAAAGAAAGGGGCTAAGGTTTATCACAGGGGAGGGCAGATATAAAAGAAAAGTATTTGGTATGACAGCAGAGTGAGGGAGCACTAGCTGTCCACAGAACAGAAAGGAGATGGGGAAAGGTAGAGTGAGCAGAGGGTGCATAAAGTTCTAAGAAGACGGCTGTCTAGTGCCGAGGTCTTGTCTCCTAAATACTATTTATTTAAAAAAAAAAGGAACCAGAGCTCATTGGAGAAGTGGTTGATTCCAGGTCTGGCATAGGAAAAACATGAGCTGAGTCTTGGGCATCTTGTACCCCAGAAAAGTAAAGGTGCGCTCAAAACAAGATTGGGGCATGCCACAGGACGCGAGCATCATACCTGGAAGAGCTCCCACTGGCCAAAGCTAGAACAATTTGAGCGACAAAATAAATAAGTGATAGTACTGCATTATACTCTATAACAAAATACAAAGTTATCATTAGGTAAACAGCACAGTAGTAACTGTGAGTTAAGATCCACTGATGGATGATAAATTCAGGAGGCAAAAATTCTGAGGAGAAACAGGATATTAGCAAAGTCTCACACCTAAGATAGTAATCAATTGTAAAGGGAAAAACAATGACTTTTTCCGGGAGAAATCTGGCAGACACCACGCCAACTAAACGATCAGGGAGAACCATCGTTAGGAGTGAGACAGGTTGACACCAAGTGCCTCCTGATTCTATGCACTGAGAAGGCATATTCTATGCGTATTTTGATCGAATATGCAGAATTTCAATGTAATCACGAGAAAACCCCAAACTCAGGGACATTCCGCCAAACAACTAAGTAGCACCATCCACAATGTCAAGGTCATGAAAGGTCACAGAAGATTGTGGAGAGTAAGGAAACATGACAGCAAAATACTAAGTGGGATCTGGATAGGAGTAGGGAGCAGAATAAACACTAGGGGAAGAAAAATAGTAATATTCACTTAAGGTCTGTAGTTCAGGTAATAGTGGTATACTTAAAGTTAATTTTTTTTTTAATTAAAAATTTTTTAATGTTATTTTTGAGAGAGAGATGAGCAGGGAGGGGCAGAGAGAGAGGGAGACACAATTTGAAGCAGGCTCCAGGCTCAGAGCTGCCAGCACAGAGCCCAATTCAGAGCTCGAACTGACCAACCAGGGGATCATGACCTGAGCTAAAGTCAGACACTTAACTGACTGAGACACCCAGGCGCCCCGATTTTCTGGTTCTGATGTTGTACTTCAGTTACATGTGTTGTTAACATTAGGGAAACCTGGATGAAGGGTTTATATGAACTCTACTTACTGTTTTTGCAACTTTTCTGGTAAGTCTAAAATTGCTTTAAAAGAAAATGTAAGACAAAAAATAGCAAGGCAGTACTGATTCAACAATCTTCTGCCCACGCCTTCCAAAACAGCTTCCTTCCCAATGCTGTCCATCCTCCTCCTCCTCTTCTGTATTTTCCCTCCCATCTACTGCTACCTAGAACAGCAAATATTTTACTTACTTATCTGGTTTCCATTCCCCCACCAAAAAATAAGCTCTATGAAGACAGGCAGTTTTATCTGTTTTGTCCATTGCTCTATCTACAGTCTAGTATGGAGCCTGACACATACAGGGAGAGAGAGAGTTAAATGAATTAAAATTGTGAAGAGGAAGGTAGAATAAAAATGAGAAAAGTACGTCTGAAGACNCGAACTGACCAACCAGGGGATCATGACCTGAGCTAAAGTCAGACACTTAACTGACTGAGACACCCAGGCGCCCCGATTTTCTGGTTCTGATGTTGTACTTCAGTTACATGTGTTGTTAACATTAGGGAAACCTGGATGAAGGGTTTATATGAACTCTACTTACTGTTTTTGCAACTTTTCTGGTAAGTCTAAAATTGCTTTAAAAGAAAATGTAAGACAAAAAATAGCAAGGCAGTACTGATTCAACAATCTTCTGCCCACGCCTTCCAAAACAGCTTCCTTCCCAATGCTGTCCATCCTCCTCCTCCTCTTCTGTATTTTCCCTCCCATCTACTGCTACCTAGAACAGCAAATATTTTACTTACTTATCTGGTTTCCATTCCCCCACCAAAAAATAAGCTCTATGAAGACAGGCAGTTTTATCTGTTTTGTCCATTGCTCTATCTACAGTCTAGTATGGAGCCTGACACATACAGGGAGAGAGAGAGTTAAATGAATTAAAATTGTGAAGAGGAAGGTAGAATAAAAATGAGAAAAGCACGTCTGGAGATATAAAATTTTACTCCTGAACCCTTGAATTCCAATAAGTCCCTGTTTCCTTTTAGAGCATGTAAAGTGAGCATTTCATTCATCTTCTCATCATATTTACTGAGTAACTATTATATATAAGACACCTTAGTACGCATCAAGGGGATACAGATGACCAGGACATGAGCCTTCCTCTTCAAGGTTGAGTGGGAGAGAGAGAACGTTTGAGCAACTATGGACAGGGTGGAAGGGGCCAGGAGTCTCACCAAATATAAGTAGCAAATGCCGTGGGTATTTAGAGGAAGGAAGCCTACATAGGGTGAGAAGTAAAAGGAACGGTTTCATTAACAGTTCACAAACTCAGCAAGGCCTTAAGATGCTTAGGATGGGTAAGCAAAAAGCAAAGGGGTGACGGGCTGAGACACTGGGAAGAGAGAACTGTGTAAGCAAATCTAAACGTGCGGGAAGGAGGAGGCAGAAGGCACAGAGATCATTCTGGCTGGCTGGATCACTGGGCAGGGAAAGGGAAGTATGGAGAGCAGGGACTGGAATGGCAGCCGGGGGCTAGACGTGCCTGGTCTCAGGTTCCTGCCCAAGGACTCCAGACTACCTGGCAGCGGCTGGGTGCTCACCTCTAAGTCATTTTGAAGAGGAGGAGGGTGTTACTAGGGCGCTGCTCTACAAAAATTCTTCATGAAATTTTGGAAGATGGAAATCCAGACTGTTAACTGCAAGAAATTTTTGGGATCATCTTTTATAACTTAAAAAAAAATAGTTGTTTTAAGTTTGAGAGAGAGCAACAAGAGTGTGAGTGGAGAAGAGACAGAGAGAGAGAGAGAGAGAGAGAGAGAGAATATGAGAATATTCCAGGCAGGCTCCACGATGTCAGCACAGAGCCCAGGGCAGGGCTCCAACTCCGTGCGATCGGGACCTGAGTCCAGGTCAAGAGGTGGATGCTTAACCGACTGAGCCACCCAGGCGCGCCTGTAACTTTTTATAATAGAAACTCTTTCAACCTTTTTTCTTATGTTATGGATTGAGTCCCCCTGCCGTCTGGTGCTCTTCCTATGCTTACCATCCAGACTTTGTTGTGAATACTTCACAATTTCCTAGAGCCGCGTCTGGGCTGCTAAACAACTTAAGTTGTCAGGAAACATTTTCTTAGGTTGAACTATTACCTGTCTTGGTTCAATTTCTACCCACTGTCCTTGGGCCTACAGTGAACTGCTTAGCTCCTCTTTTACAAAATAATCCTGAAAGCCGTTGCACAGTCTTTATGTTTTCCTGAAGTCTTTTCTTCTCTAGGTTATACATCCTCTATTCCTCACCTTACGTGGGTTACAGGGTCTTTACTGTAACCTCGCCTGTGCCTGCACCCCGCCTGCTTTACCAGCGTGATGCTCGGTCACGTTGCTCCCATACTCCGCAGTGCCCTTCTGAGCCCGTTTCACGGCTGTTAAGTTTCTCTACGTCCTCAGTCCCTGCATGGAATCTTCCCTTCTTACTTCTTCTTCAGCTGAAACTCAGCTCTCCCCTTGGGGCTCCAATTCCCCTGGAGCCTTTGGAAGTTAGAGGCTGCTCATTCTTTCACATTCCAGACTTCAGGGTCGGAAGCGGGGGCTGGTGCCCTCTTTGTTTTCATTATTGTCTCCTAGTTATTATTCCTCTATCCTTAAGCAGAAGGCTCTGCTCATAGGAGGCTGGTACCAGCTTTGTCTCGTCTGTGTGCACCTGCCACCTACTGCCACTGACTGACTGTAGCATCTGGCTCATAGTCTTTCTTTACACCCATGACCTAACATCCTGAGGGACTATGAAGCCTACATGAATGACCAGCCCACCCCTGGCTTCCCGTTCACTAACTGGCTCAACCGTATTGACTTCCATTCACAGGTACAACACTTCAGACCCTCGCCATCACCAAGACGAGCTCCACTTCTGCAATCTTTGGTCTAAATACACTGCTCTTTAGCCCCATTTCCATTTATTTCCACTGCACTCCCTCTTTGATCCCATTCAAATTCCCTTCCAGATACTTCTGTGACCCTTTCCTTCCAGCCTCCTGATATCTCCACTTCTCTACTGACTTAGCTTAGATACCAAGATCCACTATATCCTGTAAGCAGCCACTCCAATCTTCATGGTTTTGTTTTATGTCTTTTTATTTTTGAGAGACACAGAGCGAACGGGGGAGGGGCAGAGAGAGAGGGAGACACAGAATCCAAAGCAGGCTCCAGGCTCTGAGCTAGATGTCAGCAAAGAGCCCGACGCGGGGCTCGAACCCACGGACATGAGATCATGACCTGAGCCACCCAGGTGCCGTTCATGGGTTTTTAAACTCATTCCCATGGTGTAGTTCAAGTAAATTGGACACAGCACGTGAGCGTGTGTGTGCATGCGTGCACACACACACACACCCTCCAAAAACAAAAGCCTAGAAAGTCTTACTTTATGTAAGAATGGAAACAATGTGAACTCCTTACTTTTAAAGAATTGTCAGGAAGAGAGTCAAGTCAAAGCTGGAGGGTCTGGTGAACTGTAATCGGTTTCTGTTATTGCCACACGGTGGCGCCATTTTAGCTGATAAACAGACCTCACTGCTGTTTACTTTCCATGGGACTTGTGGGAGTGGTCATGATGACTAATGTGCTGTTATTTTACAAACTCTGCTGTTATAACTGACAATATTTTCATATCCTACAACAATCTCTCTCAAGCATTCAGAAGCAGTGGTTCTGTGATAGTGCTAAAAAACACAGCCCCCCAAACAGTAACTCTGGAACAGAAGTTGGTTGTGATAAAACACTATGATGAAGAAGGCCAAACATCCACTACGATGCCCTGTGTTTTCAATTTGGAAGGAGCACTCCAGAAAAATTAGAGGTAATGAGGCAAACACTGAAGAGAAGCGTTAAAGCAAAAATGTGCTACAATACTGTATAGTCACAAAATACTCCCTTTACATCTTTTTTTTTTTAGGAGAAAATTAAAAAATAGGCTTAGAGGATGAGTTTCATTTCACGAGATGACCTTGGAAACACACCGAATGTGCAAATGTTAGGTGCCTCCATAAGATACCCTATTTCCCCTCCCTCTTCCAAGAGACGCTTCTGTTTCAGGAGCCATGTGCAGGCAGACGGTGAATGGTGTGGGGGTTCTGAGCATGCACTTTGGAGCCAGACTGCATATGAACCTCCCAGGTCCACAGTGTTCTGGTTGTGTGGTTTTGGGGAAGTTGTTTAACCTCTCTGTGCATCAGTTTCTCCATCTGAAAAGTTAGAGTGAGACACTACCACACACCTCCAAGGGTTGTGTGGATTTAAGGAGTTAATGCCGCAAGACACTTGGAACTCCACAGGGCGCTGAGCGACCACTACGTGTGGCCCAGTCTGTAGTCACCACCACCAGGGCCTTCTCATCAACCCTTAATACTTGTAAGATTGACTTATTTCACTGGACTAAAAAAGCAAGGTGCTTCTTTATTCACAGTATATGGTGTGGTATGAAGGTGTTAGTCCTTCTTTGGCTGTTTTCTTCTGGAAAACTGTCAGAATCCCTCTGCATCACAGTTCTGTGAACCAGCATGGAGCAGAGGAGGCAGTAAAGAACCTTTTCTAGCACAAGTACTGGTAAGTGGTAGGACTCTGAGTAGAGCCTGCTCAGATACTAATTAATATTTATACCAAGTGACACAAGCTCACATTTCCTTCACAGTCTTACCTTCAGCCTGTCTTTGGGCAGCGCGACGGCCCCCTGCTTGATGATTTCCAGGACCCGTTCCACGGAGAGCTCGGCTCCAGCTTGCAGCAACCTTGAACTGAAGAAGGTGATCACCTGGAATGAAAAGCATTATTTTTTTAAACAAGCAGATATACATGCTGCCTTTCTCACATGGCAGGCCCATCTCCTAGAGTGACCCGGCTTTACTCCGCTAGCTCTCCTGCATGTGGTCCTCTCTCAAAGGGTTTGATGGCTGAGATAGAGCCAGCGTCTGAACATTCCAGGCGGATGACCCATGCTGTGGCTTAAGCAAGCCTCCGGGGTTCTGCTCTTTCAGTGTGCTGCCTCTCCTTGCATTTATTTATATTTCATTGAGAGGGTGGCACCCATCAGAAGGTGGGAAGAAAAAGCTAAAGCTTACAATCTGTCAATTTTGAGGCTTACTGACTGGTAACTCT